>NC_061527.1:2010000-2062500 GCF_022379125.1 Scophthalmus maximus
AGCGCGGGATCATCCCCGTAATGAGCAGGTTGATGTAAAGACGGAGCGACGTGAGGGATTTAAACATGTGACGTCTTCTCTCAAAGATCAGAGACGGAGCAGAGTCGTCTCAGGTCAGGGAACTACTTTCCTCTCAACAACACGTCACAGCGGGACGCGCCCGAGTCCCGAGGCCCACAACTCGCCCCGTGGTACAGTTACTGTGTGTGTGTGTGTGTGTGTGTGTGTGTTTGGGAGAGTGATGATAAGGGTGCGGAGAGTGGGTGGGAGGATGGGGGGGAGGGTTCCGTGTCTTTCAGATGTCACATGATGGAGATCAAACGGCGCTTGGCATTGAACGTCCCAAGACTGGAATGTTTACCTTTGACAAGAGCAGTGGGAAAAACAGTGTTGTTGTCCCAGGAGCTGCTCACACACACACACACACACACACACACGCACGCACGCACGCACGCACACACACACACGCACGCACGCACACACACGCACACACACACACACACGCACACACAGGCACACACACACGCCCCGGCATTCATAGTGATTTAAACCTTGCCCCTTTGGAGGGCGTCAGAGGGGGGGGGGGGGTCATGTACGGCCGACAGATGAGCTCAGAAAAACACGCCGGCTGTTTGAACTCACACCCACACAAAGAATGCACACCTGCGTGAATACCACGCGGGCCGACGCCCACCGGAGGTTCGCTGAGGTTAACTCCGGCGTAAACGCTTCCTCCGTCGCTGGTGAGGACAGGGCAGGCGGGACCAGACGACCGCGTGGCGTGTTCTTGCCGCGGGCCGTGCTGCGCACAGTCACTTATTCATTTTTTGGACAAGCACATCCAGTCGCCGGCGGTCGCGCAGGGTTTCTGACGTCATCACACGGTCTGCCTCGTGGTAGCTGTTCATTCCCATGAGCGCCACGTACGGACTCCGTCTTCCGTGTCCACGGTTGAAGTTGACTTTTTTTTTCTGCTGTCGCCATCTGTTGAGGAAGATAGTGTGATGTGATCGAAAGCTCCGGAGCAGCTGCTGAACCTCGCGGGGACACTGGGTCCTTTCCCCTTAAGGTCCAAGTGACAATCATACGACTGTTTGTAAAAATGGACGTATAGTCACCGGGTCCGGACAATGAAGCCGACGCTAAAGTGCCTGAAGCCCGTGTTCTCTGTACTGACCAGCAGAGGGCGACTCCACAGATTTTTTCTATAGAAGTCTATGAGTAAATGACTTCTCGCTTGATTTATAACAACAGTAAAACATTTTCCTGAGGAGTTTATGGTTCAATCTCTAGTTTCGAGTCTTCTTCTTCTTCACGTACATTTTGTACATCATTGTCCATTAAGAAATCCAAGATGGCGCTGGTCAAACTGTGAAACGCAAGACTTCACATTTGCAGCTCACAAACCAACAGGTGACGTCGAGTTACGTTCATTTTGTTGACGCTTTTGTCCAAAGCGACTCATAATCATCGAGGCAGGAAGCGTTAAGGGCCTTGCCTAAGGGCCCACACTGGGATGACCTGGAATCAAACCCCGACCTTCTGTACCTAGGTTAGCGGTGTATCCCGCTGAGCCGCACCTGCTGCTCAACGTCGCGCTGGGTTGACACTTGGTGAAACGATTGACGGCGAGCGAGTGGACTCTCTGCTCGCCGCTGGCCTGAACGATCCGGACATCGCATAAGTCAAAGTGAGGACCCAGTTCTCCAGACGTCTTCCCGAGTCCACGGGGAAGAAGGAACGCTGAGCCTCGTCTGACTCATGACAATCCGCCTCATTGACGTCACACTAAAACCTGCAGACTTTATTGGTCACTGGTGAAAAAAAGAAAAAGTCATCGTTTCTTTATTAGCGACTCACTAACGTTTACAACTGTGGACGTGAGCTGTGGAAGAGAGGAGCCCGTGACTCGTGGGTTCGGACTCGCTCGTCACTGACTCAGCGGTGAGTCAGGGGGTCGGCGGCTAGCGCAGCTGGAGATGTGCCACTTGGACTTGAGTTCACTGTGCAGGTTGACTGTTCTATTACGGCCCAATGATCCATTGAAGGGGATGTTACGGATGAGTAAAAGAGCCACGGGGCAAACGTACAGTAGATGGTTTGTCAGCAGGAATCCAGAAGAATAAACGTGCTAGAAGTAGGGTAGGTGGGTCGAGAAAGAAACCATACAGTTTTGGCGCATTTAAGGTTTTATCTACGGAAGAGTATTAGGGCCAATTGTTAATGATGGAGAAGATTTATTATTTTTATTTAACATTTCGGGTACAAAGTCGAAAATGTCGTGGAGTAAAGTTGAAACAGCCCTACACGTCAGTTCAGCTGTCTCACGTCCACGTTAACTAGCGTTAGCAGAGCTACGCTAGCTTCGCTAACGGCGCGCCTCTCAAGATTCATTAGCGGTTGTTTGATGTCAGTCCGTCAGCAGGATTTCTCAAAAGTCCTCCAACTCATACAACGAACTCTGCCGTATGAGTGTCGTGCGCTCTAACGCGAAATCGCGCTAACAAAGTGAGCGCCTCTAACTGGAGCTACGCCACCGATACTGTTCGTGGGCCTTGTCGCGTGCTTGACGAGCTTGTAAAGCTCAGGGTGACACGGAGGAGAATGAGCACGATTACTTTACAGAATATGAGCAAAACCACTGAAATACACCAACTTGACGGACTGACCGGGCCCACCGCCGCCAGCGCTCCTTGAACCGACCGCAGGCGTCGTAATGAAAAGACAATCTATGTGGTTGTTATTCGGTGGAGGACAATCTCCTCAAAGAACCACTCACCCCATTTCCGAGAAATTGAGTGGAGGGCTGAAGGAGGAGCCCATTGCATTCGGGAGTGGATTCAGATAAACAGGAAGGAACTCCCCAGTTCTCTGGACTGTGAGCGAGGAGGCGGAGGAGAACATGCAAGTTGGCCCCAGTTGATTTGGTCTAGAAGAGATAAGCTCAGAGCGGCAGTGAGAGATTCTAAAGCAACACACGTTTTGTGACAACCAGCCAATAGTTCCTCACCGTCCGTTAGTTGTCGCTTTTGCGTGCGGACCGGGAAAACAAAGAAAATGGTGCGGGCCGCACCGCACAACAATGTGTGCGCAACTCCGCGGTTTAGGCCGAGTGGTCGGCGCGTCGGTCTCGATCTCGTTGCCGCGGAACGCCCCGAGAAGGAAAAGCACGAAACAGGCTTTCTCCAAAATGTGCGTACTGTGCCTTTAAAAAAGGGGCCGGACCTCAACCCTTTATCTTTCATTGTCGATTCATCTCGCACATTAGATTAATTGGAAAATGGTGGGAAATAAAAGTTGCTGCTCCTGAAGCCCCAAGTCGACGTCTTTCATCCGACCGACAGAAGCAAAATGAAAAAATAATCAGAATAGACGAAGAGAAGCAGCGGACGAGAATCTGGACCTTTTTGTTGATAAATGTGTCTTTCAGTTTCAGTTGTGTGTTCGTGTCCAGTGAGACGACCGCGATGAAGGATCGGAGCCGGGGACCCAGGTGCAGATGGAGGTTCTGGTCCCTGTGAGTCAGAGACTCGCTCCCTGTCCCGGGACACGGACACGTTCAGGGGCGCCATGACGCTAATCCCTCAGCACAGTTGTTCTTTTTCTCCTCTCGTCTCTCCCTTCTCACAAGATTCCCCCTTAATCTGATAATCCATGTCTTATTAAAAAAAACAACCGGCGGCGCACATCGTGGATTGAGGGTCTGGGACAAGCGGCGCCGGGGGGGGTCACGGAGGGACGAGGAGTCTCGGGCCGGACTCTCTGGGGGGGGGGGGGGGGGGGGGGGGGGGTATTCGTCAGACCCCTCATCGTCTTGACATGTTGTATGACGGTTAACACACGTGTGTGTGTGTGTGTGTGTGTGTTGTGGTGTGTTTCTGAAGTAGTGTGTATGTTTGTGGGCTGTGATTTGACACTTGTGTGGGAAACCCAGGAAATCCAGGCTCCCATGCACCGGCAGCCATTGTTTTTAGTTTCCTCCTCTCTCTCTCTCTGAGCGACTGTGTGTGTGTGTGTGTGTGTGTGTGTGTGTGTGTGTGTGTGCGTTCGCCGCAGTGCTTCGCTCTCTTCGCCGTGGCTCTAATGAGAAGTGTCCGAAGTCCGAGCCAGAGGATTGCACTTGGCAGAGTTAAGTGGAAACAGTCTCATGAATGGGTCAGAGGAGCTGCGCTGGGTGGATTTACCGTCACTCGTTCCCCGTGATGTCGTTCTCCCTCCAAACTCACTGTTACTCTCCTTCTCCCCCCCTCTTCCTCCTCCCATCAAATCTGTGTCGGTACAGTAGATGCTTCCTTCGATCACAATGGAACAGTGTGTCCAGAACATGCACATGAAACGGGCCGCAGCAGTTAATAAAGACTGAAGGATCGTATACGACGAGGAGGAGGAGGAAGAGGAGGTGGAAGAGGAGGAGGAGGAAGAGGACGAGGAGGAGGAAGAGGTGGAAGAAGAGGAGGAGGAGGAGGAGGAAGAGGAGGTGGAAGAGGAGGATGAGGAGGAGGAAGAGGAGGTGGAAGAGGAGGATGAGGAGGAGGAGGAAGAGGAGGAAGAAGAGGAGGAGGAGGAAGAGGACGAGGAGGAGGAAGAGGTGGAAGAAGAGGAGGAGGAGGAGGAGGAAGAGGAGGTGGAAGAGGAGGATGAGGAGGAGGAGGAAGAGGAGGAAGAAGAGGAGGAGGAGGAAGAGGAGGAAGAGGAGGAAGAGGAGGAGGAAGAGGTGAAGAGGAGGAGGAGGAGGTGAAGAGGAGGAGGAGGAGGAAGAGGAGGAAGAAGAGGAGGAGGACGAGGAGGAGGAAGAGGACGGGGATGAGGAGGAGGAAGAGGTGGAAGAAGAGGAGGAGGAGGAGGAGGAGGAAGCGGAGGAGGAGGAGGAAGAGGAGGAAGAAGAGGAAGAGGAGGAAGAGGAGGAGGAAGAGGTGAAGAGGAGGAGGAGGAGGAAGAGGTGAAGAGGAGGAGGAGGAAGAAGAGGAGGAGGAGGAGGAGGAGGAGGAAGAAGAGGAAGAGGAGGAAGAGGAGGAAGAAGAGGAGGAGGAGGAGGAGGAGGAAGAGGAGGAAGAAGAGGAAGAGGAGGAGGAAGAGGTGAAGAGGAGGAGGAGGAGGAAGAAGAGGAGGAGGAGGAGGAGGAGGAGGAAGAAGAGGAGGAGGAGGAGGAAGAAGAGGAAGAGGAGGAAGAGGAGGAAGAAGAGGAGGAGGAGGAGGAGGAGGAGGAGGAGGAGGAGGAAGAGGACGAGGAGGAGGAGGAAGAGGTGGAAGAGGAAGAGGACGAGGAGGAAGAGGACGAGGAGGAGGAAGAGGAGGAAGAGGACGAGGAGGAAGAGGGAGAGGTGGAAGAGGAGGAGGAGGAGGAAGAGGTGGAAGAGGAAGAGGACGAGGAGGAAGAGGACGAGGAAGAGGACGAGGAGGAAGAGGACGAGGAGGAGGAAGAGGAGGAAGAGGACGAGGAGGAAGAGGGAGAGGTGGAAGAGCAGGAGGAGGAAGAGGAGGAGGCAACGCTCTCTGTGATGTTCCAGGTGTCGACTTCTTTTAGGCCCCAACTTCTCTTCACTTTCCTCTTTATTGTCCCGGGTCACGGACATGAGGATGTGCAGCGCAGAGTCGCAGTGAAAGAAAAAGTATTTTTTGGGGTGTAATGTAAATGTATTGACTCAAAATATGATCTCGCAATGGTGATGAATCCTTGAGGAGAATTCCTGGATCCAGTTCATGATCTGGGAAGTGAATCCCCTGTTATCGTGGTCCAGACCGATCTCTGACCAAAGTCTCACGCAAATCTGTCCCAAACCTTTTGAGTTAACTAACTAACCGACTGAACCAATCACATCAGCTCCTTGTGGCAGAGGCTTTTAAAACACAAGGCCTCAGACAATCCACAGGATCATCTCAAAGACCTGAATGAATTTAAACTACGACTGAATCCCGTTCATCTCACGTTGCCTTGAGGAAACGATCACGAGCTGAATCTCTCCCCTTGTTTTGCACCGGGGTGTTTTTCGTCGGTTCACCGTGTTGATCCGTCCGCTCGTCGGAGGTCATTGGGACATTTCCCGCGCGTTCCGAGGTGTTTTCTCTCAGCGCGTCACATTCCATCTGTGTGGAATCAGAAGAGACCAAACACGCAGCAGCGCTGCTCTTACACAACATGGAGTTCAACGACCTGGTGTGTGTGTGTGTGTGTGTGTGTGCGTGTGTGTGCGTGTGTGTGCGTGTGTGTGTGTGTGTGTGTGTGTGTGTGTGTGTGTGACGAGCTGGAAAAGACATGATGTACAACAACAACACCTGGATGTTTTTTCCCTCCGCTAATGAGAAAAGCGGGATTCGTGTTTTCCGAACTCTCGTCGGAAATGTTCTGATTCGCAGAAGCTTCTCTCGCGAGAGGCGCCGCCGCGGAGTTCTCAGAAGAGCTCTTCTCGTGTCTCGGCGGCCGCCGCGTCCCAGAGCTCAGTCGCTGCATGTGGCTTTGATAAACAGTTTGTTTTTTTCCGTCAGAGAATCCTTGAAGATGATTCACGCGCCCCGCGGCGAGCGGCGACCTCGCTGCACCGCCGTGACAGGAGTCGTGAAGTAAACACTCTGCTCCCCCGGATCGGACGCCAGAGGTGGAGGAGACAGACGTTGGTCGGCGGAGCGATAACGTCTCTGTGATGAGGAATCTCAAGAACACCGTTCAACCCATCCAGGTCAAACTTGGCCAGTGTGTCGCCGAAGCTCGTGCACCGTGGCGAGCGAGGGGCCGCCCCCCCCCCCCGACGTGACGACAACTCATTCTCCACCGCCCCCCCCCCCGACGTGACAACTCTCGCCTACGGACCAATCAGAGCCGGGTATCAGGGACCGGAACTAACCGGGTCAAATGTGAACAACGTAACGGAAACACGAGCGTTGGTTCGGGTCGGTCGAGTGTGACGTGGCTCAACCTCACTTCGCATGAGGAAACACCTGTGACCATCAGAGCGTCTGTGTGAGAAAGTTATGGAAATGGTCGAAAAAAACCCTTTAACCAAACGCCCACCCAAACATATTTATTGTAAAGCAACAATTAACCATTGATTAAGACATTTTTCACACATTATTAACCCCGAGACATGTTGTCCTCTCAAAAAAGTATGAATTTTTACTGATTATTTTACGTGTTAAATGAATCTTCTTGTTTCATCTTGTGAAACATTGTGGGGCTGAGGTGGTTCGGGGGTGCGAGGGGGTCAGTGACCTCCAGTTCCACCTCCAGGTTCTGTGTCTCCATGGCGACGACACCCTCAGTTTGTTCTCAGCTACCTGCTGCAGACGTAACACGCGTTTGATGTCGAGCTGAGAGGTCGACCTCTTGTTTGACCTCACACACACGCACGCGCACACACACACACACACACACACACACACACACACACACACACACGCACGCACACACACACGCGTGCTTCCCTCTCAACACGGACACAAACACAGCTAGGCGTAAATACAAGAATGACGAACGAAGTGTTCCTTTACGGTGTAAACACACCACAGGTTGTTTTTTTTCCTCCCACGCTCCAGTCGTCCAGATCCCTGCAGCGTTTACAGTAAGAGACGTGATGACACACGGGGTCGTCGGGTGAGCAGGGCGAGGGAGGGGAGGGAGGGGAAGTGGGCAGCCAAAGTTACCGTCAACCTCGCGGAGCGTCCTGCTTCTCTGCATCACTGCCCCCGTCCGAGTCCCGGCCGCCGACAGACGGACGTCCAGCTGGAAGAAAAAGGGCCTCGTTTCCGCTCTCGCTTATCTCAGAGTGTGTGTGAGTGTTTACACTGGCACTCCCCCGAGAGCCGGGGGTGTTCGATCGTATCATCAGAGGGTCGGGCAGGTGGTAAACACACGCACACGCACACACACACACACACGCGCACACACACACACACACACACACACACACACACACACACACACACGCACACACACACACACGCACGCACACACACACACACACACACACACACACACACACACACACACACACGCACACACACACACACACACACACGCACACACACACACACACACACTGTTGTAACTTTCTGGGTTATCAACAAGAAGTGGAGTATTGACATCCTCTGTAGTGATTACACACACACACACACACACACACACACACACACACACACAGCCTGAATCACCAAGTTCACAGGGGAAGGGGGGGGAGTGTGTGTGTGGGGGGGCTGGTTTATCATTCACCCGTTGAATAACACGACCTTATTGGTTTCATGTCAGGGCACGATCTTGTTGTGTTGCCGTGACAACCTGTCACTCAGGATGCTCCACATGCCACAGCACGCATGCACACACGCACACACACGCGCGCGCGCGTTTGATGATGACTTGGAATCACAAAGTGGATATCAGGATGTTTTTGTGGAGTTTTCTTCTTCTCCACTGCAAATTGTCTTTTGAATTTTAAAATGTGAGATTTGTAAATATGAGATTAATGATCTTGTTTTCAAAAGTGAGTCGTCGTGTTGTTTCAAGATTTCTCGTCAAGTTAAAATGATCATGAATTCAGTGTTTCTATCTTCTAGCTTTAAATTCACGTCCAGCAGAGTCCTCGACATTTCCAAAGACAGGTCACGTTTATATTTACTGTTTGAATGACAAAACCTGAAAGAAACACGTTTAATAACTATCACACAATTACACAAATCTGGATTTTTTTTTTTACGCCACAGAATGACTTTAAGAAAAAAATCTTTCAGACTTAAATTAACTTTCAAGTTCAAGAGGTCAGACGTCGTTTAAATCATAAAATGTACAGTATGATACTTTGTTGCCGTCATTAGTTGAACTTCCCTTTGCTGCTTCCTCCTTTAACTATTTCATGAACTTGAGTTTCTGCATTAATTGGTCTTTACTGTATTTGACACGTTTTTACTTTTTCATTTTTGTGTGTTTGTGTTTCGTGAAGATCTTTGAGACAATGTTTTGAAAAGTGCCATTGAAACTTGTTAATTAAAGATTCAATAAAATATTAATCAGAATTTAATTACAGGAGTAGTTTTGCAACCTGACATCAAACTCACTGTACAAGGTTTTTTATATATTGATTAAAAAAAACTTTACGAGACAATATTTTGAAAAGTGCTGCACATGAAGTTTATCACGTTTTCTCTATGAAAACTTATTAAAAATTTCAATCAAATATTCACTGAAATATATTTTTTAAAGGATTAAATTATAGGTGTAGTTTTACAACCTGACATCAAACTCACTGTACAAGTTTTTGAAAAAAAAAGATATTATAAAAAAACAACTTTACGAGCACTAACTGTCAAAGAGACACTCTGCTGTCGTCATGTTCTTTGTGAACAACAGCGCTGGACTCCGGCTGACATTGACCCCGATGTTGCTCTCTGTTTTTCTACCGTTACATAACTTTATGACCGAGTATGATGGGTCTCCATACGCACAGTGTGTGTGTGTGTGTGTGTGTGTGTGTGTGTCCATTGTTGGACATGAGCACAGGAAGAGGAACGCACTTTCTCCAGGAGACACGCCCCCAACTGGCTTTATCTTTATAATCATAATACAATGTCAATATCATGGTAGTGCAAACACTTATAGTAGAAAATATCATCTTTAACAAAATGTACATTCACATAAAACATCTCCATAAATACATCTGCAACCCCCACCCCCACAAAAAGAACTCAAATATCTGGTCATTCATAATAATAATAATTGTAATATCTCTGCAAAAGACTTTTACAATGTACAGATATATATCTAGTAATACATATGCACATTTCAAACCCGTATCTCACAGTATGAAAATATCCAGTTTACGGGAACAAAAATATTGTACGCAACTCGTTTCCCATCGAACTTTCCATCAACGTCTATATAAAAAGGAAAATCCTCATTTTTACGACTTGTAGAAACTCGTCCAAGACTTTAAATCTATTTCAAATATGATAAGAAGTGCATACGACAGCAACGTTTCATTTATAGTTTACGGTTGTTCCAAATAAAATCTCATTCCCCCCCAAAAAAATCAAACAACTTTGCGTCGTCGTCCGTTACAAAAACGCAGATCCACGAGAAGCGTATAGCCGCACATTCAGGCGCGCTACAGCGTCCGCACACGGAAACAGTTTGATATGTTTATGAAAATAGGTTGGCACATTTGATTAACCGGCTACCTGTTGACGAGGAGGAGGAGGAGGAGGAGGAAGAGGAGGAGGAGGAGGAGGAGGATGTCAAACGACCCTGAACAATTTGTCCTAGAAAAAATGCTTCGTACACCAAAGTTCATGAAGAAGAAGAAGAAGAAGAAGAAGAAGAAGAAAAGCACCGCACGAGAGGACGACGTCGAGACACTGCGAGTCCCGCTGCTCGGCCCGGATTTGACGTTTCATCAAAAGCATGCGTGTAAAAAGAGAAATAAAAAAGAAAAGCCACGGGCTTGGCAGGCAGTGCATGCTGGGACGGATTCAGAGGAGGGTTAAAGGCTGCGGTACAGGCCGTGCTGTCGCGTCGCATGCTACACCATCAGCAAATCTTCTGGACGGAGTGAGGAGCTCAGACACACTCCCGTAGACCAAACACTGCAGGTTCCTCTTTCTCCAGCAAAAGTAACACTCATAAAAATAGCAGAACTGAATATTTTTGTAACAATAGAAAATGTTTTTTTCTTAATAAACAAGCGCGCAGGAGATTTAAAAAAAAAAGAACGTTTTCTTCTTTTCTTTTGTTTGAAATCGAAGGAATCACACTCGCACAATACAGAAAATACTTTTGTTTTGTTCTAAAGTCATGCTTCAGTTTCCACGGGGACACAAGACCCGCGAGGCCCGCTGCGCACGCACACACGCACACACACGCGCACGCACGCACACGCACGCACACACACACACACACACACAGACACACACACACACACACACACACACACACACACAGTTGGCTACATACACTATCAGGTGTGAGTAGGATCCAGACAGCTACAGTATGCAGACGGGCGAGGAGGAGGAGGAAGAGGAGGAGGAAGAGGAGGAGGAAGAGGAGGAGACGACGGGGCGGGGCAACGTTATTGCTACACTTTTGACGAGGAAGAATCTGGAAGTCAAGCATAACAGGGAAACAGACGGACGGCAAAGAACGAAACTGAAATGCAGCGGCAGTGGCGGCACCATGGTGGCATCATCATCATCATCATCATCATCATCATCATCATGCACTTGAAGACGCCGAGGGGCTCGGGCAAAAGGGAATCGCGTGCCGAGGGTCTGAGGGGGGTTTTGACGAAAGGGTGGCGGAGTAAAAACGTGCCGTCATGATTGGAGGCGACGCCCCCTGTGTCGTGTCTCTTGGCAGGTTTGTACCATTAACTCCCCCCGTAATCGATAAATCTGAATCCGGTGTCCGATCAATAAATCAATAAAAGGATCTGAAAGGCAACAAAAAAAGAAAAATGGCAAGAAAACCTTGTGGTGAGGAGCGGTTGCAAAGGCGACAGCACGGATTTGGTTTCACACTGAGAGAAGAGGAACGTCGGCCGGAAAACCGTTTTTTTCCTGGATGTGTTTTGAGGCTTGTGTGCTACACTACCCATGATGCAATGCAGCGAGTTTTGATTTGATACCGATTAGTTTGTTGCTTTTTTAGTGTCCGAGGAGTCGACGTCCTCGACCTGTGATTGGTTCCAGAGCGACGAGGCTGAAGCGTCCCGAAACCTGTCGGCGACGCCCCCCGTCCTGACGTCCGATCGAGGCCACGCCCCCCCAGACGCCCGTGGTCAGGCCTCCTATTGGTCGGTCAGTGTCTCAGCCTCTCAGACGGTAGAAGAAGAGTGGAGAACAACTTTTTACGAAGATGCCCTTCATGCTACTTTCCTGTTTTTTTCCACGGTCACCATGGCAACAGAGTCCATCACACCATTGCCGTGGGGACAGAGGGCAGGTACCTGGTGTTGCTGGTGGAGGCGGTCGGCCTGGCCACGCCCGGGCTCGGCGTCCTGATGGTGGCGTACGTGGTGACGGTCGGCGCCGGGCTCAGCCTGGTGCACACGCTGCCTTGGACGAACGCGCTCGACCGGCGCTCGCCGCCACTGTGAAGACGCCTGCCGCCTTGTCGCCGCCCCTCCAGGAAGTACGTGAGCATCTGACCTTTGCCCTTCACACTGACCTGGCCGCGGCAGACGAAGTGGTAGTGGTCTGTGATGATACGGTGAACCTCTTCGGTCACCTGGACAGGAAACAAGAGACATGTTGACGACGACGTGTTACATCACATGACGTCCCCCCCACCATGACCCTCTAAGGGGTGGTGAAGAAAATGGATGATTTGGGGGAATCACTTTCTTCGGAAAGGAAAAGTCAGATCTTTTTGGAATACGGTTATTATCTCATCTTGCAGAGGATTAGAAGACACGATTTAAAACCACTCTCACTTCTGTTTGCTAAATATATAAAAGGCGATTAGCTTAGCTTAGCATAAAGACTGAAAGCGGAGGGAAACGACTCGTCTGCCTTTTGTCACAGTTCAAAAATATACTGGACAAACTGACACGAGACTTTTTGTTTTATGAACACAAACACGACGAGTTGTGGTGTAAGAAGGAGTTATGGGACCACAGTTCATCAGCTGCGTCTCCTGCTACGGCATCAGATGCAAGATTTATTGAGCACGTGCAAGTTTTTACTACGGCGATCACTTCCCCGGTGACAACGAGAAGTTACGATGCTGCACACGGTCCCTGTGCCCGGCTCGTCATTCCCAAAAATGATTATCACCGAAGCTTAAGTTTAAGTATCTGTTTATTGATATGTTGAGCAAAAAAGTACAGTAAGTGACACACATACACATATAATAATAATAATAAATTTCACTATACATATACATATATATATATATACACACATATATACATACACACACATATATATATATATACACACACACATATATATAGATATATCTATATAGATATATACACACACACATATATAATTAATTAGAGAGATTTAAAAGCAGCTGTATTTTTTGGACAGATCCGTCCAGCTGTTTCCCCCTGCCTCCAGCCTCTATGCTAAGCTAGGCTAATCGCCGCTCACATCCGACGTGATGCAAACAAGATGGAAGTATTTTTCATTCAAATACGTCTTTGTGCACCGTGACTGTTTGTTTTCACAATGTCGCTTTAAAAAACAAAACGAACCCACATGAATCTAATCGAGACTTCTATCAAGATAAATGCAGGTGCGAAGAAGAAGAATAAAGATTAAGTAGGAGGAGCAGGAGCAGGAGCAGGAGGAGGAGGAGGAGGCAGGTGAATGGTGCACAGGTGCGGTACTGTACCTGTATCTTCCCCTGTACTCCCGTACTGTCCATCCTGCTGGCGACGTTCACCGTGTTGCCCCAGATGTCGTACTGAGGCCTCCGGGCTCCGATCACTCCGGCCACCACCGGGCCCACGTTGATCCCTGGAACCAGAACAACACAACATCTGCGTTATTCATTCTATTGAGTTTTGCGATAATACATATACTGTCATTAGTTTATATTCAATGCTGCAGCACATCGTTTATCACCACCAGCGCGAATTTCTAAATCGATTATGCCAAGTTCTTATTAGTTGTCAGGATGAGTTATGACAATTAAAATGAGCGTTAACTCTATTTTTGTCATAACGACTCTTCCAGTTGCGCTTCACTCTTCCACCTGTGATGACGAGAATTTTACTTGTTTTACAAAAACAACATTATATTTCTTTTGGGAAACTGCGAATGTTAGAAATATTTTTCTACTTTTCTTTTCCTGACAGTCGCCGTGATGCTGCTCAGCGATGACACGTAAACCCTGAATGTGACCTGACAGGCGTATGTACAGTATATACTTTCGAAGGACACGTTGGTCGACTCCTTTTTCATATTTTCTTCTATGGCAGAAAGAAATGAATTGCTGTTACGAGAGTTTCTTTTTGGGGTTGTATTTCTGAGTTGATTTTTCTGATTTATGAATCGTCTTGCAGGTTCCCCACCGCTGTTTTAAAATACAGTTTATATTCTTTTGAAATTAAAAACTCAATGTCTTTTCATTATGTTCATTTCCAGTGGCAGCTATAATCAGCACTACAAAACCATCATTCCTAACTATTTGGATTCCGAGTAGATAGCAAACAAAACCACGTTCAGAATCACCAGTTAACGCCACGACGTGCATGTGGCATCAATCTTTTCTATTCTCCACCTGCATCGTCTGATCCTTATTCACGCATCGAGTCCAGTAACAGTAACAGTGATGGAAGTATCAGGTCTTCGTCGATGCACCCCGCCTCATCAGCTGTGGAGGCTCCGCAGCCGTGGACCCGTGTGTTTGCTTTTCCTTCACTTTCTGGAAAAATCTTGACGTAAACCACCGCCGCGTTCCTGCACACGTGGGACCGGCGGAGCACACCGACGTATGCAGTCTTTTTCCTTTTTTTCCTGTGCACACGGAGCCTCCGCGGTCTGCAGACAGGATGGCACTGTGTACATCAGGCTACGCCGGGATTAAACAAGGGCTCCCGTCGCAGGCTCCCCACAGGATACCCAACACAATGGAACCCAGAACCTCAGGTCTCGCGGTGACGAGCTTCCTGGAGGTGGAACGCTCTCCTCTCGGGATGGATTTCCTGGCAAACTTACCGGCACTGAGCCGCCGCCGCCGCCGTCCAGTGCAAATAGGTCAGAAACTCTTGACACCGATGTTTACGTAGAGCAGTGTGTGAATGTACGTGTGTGTGTGTGTGTGTGTGTGTGTGTGTGTGTGTCTTTTCACTCACCTACTCTCAGGACAAAGTCGTTGTACGACTGGTAGTTGATGGCGTCCAGGACGTCGAACATCTCGATGGCAAAATCGGACACTGTGCATAAATGTGAGGTGATGGACTTCTTTGCCTAAAAAAAAAACCAAGATTAAGTCAGAAAAGCACACAAACACATCAACGATCATGCACAGTGGGCGACATTAGCCTCCAGTTGTGTTTTTCCCCTTACGGCCGCCACGAAAGGCGCGGGCCGGGGGACCGCGTCCGTCTGAGCGACTGTGACCTTGCGTAGGGTCGTGCAGAGGTTTTGCAGAAAGGCTTCTTTTGTCCGTCAGCTTTGCAGGATTTAAAAAGAACAACAACTTTACTAATGTGAAATATGTTGACGCCACCGAGGCCGGTTACAGTAATCCCCCCCACCGCAAGAGGATTTGTGGAGTGAAATATGACGGAGTTTCTGAATGTCAACACCCGGGAAAAGGTGCTAATACGCTGCAAACACGCACGGAAAAACCTCATGAAGCGTCTGAATGTAGCTGCTGGCGTGTTCCTCGCACCTTCCGGCGGTGAGGAGCGTTGCTTGTCGAGCGCATTATGCTTCAACTGAGCACTGATTTGATGCTCGTGTGCCAACTTGGCTCGATTCTGGCTTGCAAACGTCAAAGTTGTGTCCAAAAGACACTGGGGCTCCGCCCCATTGTCTCACAATAATCATATTTCAGAGTTTGATATGGTGATTAGTGTAAACACGTGACAACACACAGTTCTGTATGTTGAGACGATAATACACAAGTTAAATTAAAGGAATTTTCCAAATTGTCTCGCTTATTTGCTGTTTACTGGAATAGATTCTCATTAAAAAATTGACTATTTGTAAAAATAATGCATATTTTTAGCATGACACCACTAAATATAAAGCTTAGGAGGAGAACTTTCTTCCGCTTTCTTTCTCTTAAAAACGTCTCCTCACTGGATGTGGAGCCGACAGCTCGGCAGTTATCGCTAAAGATATAAATATATATATATATATATATGCATTTTGTGACTAATTTTTCTAAAATTCAGATTTTCTATATGGAGTTTAAATGTACTGTTACTATGGAGCACAAAGAATGCGGACACAGCTGCAGACTGGTCCTCACGAGGGATAATGTGCTAACACGCTGCAAACACGCAGGGGGAAGCCCCTCATGAAGCGTCTGGATGTAGCTGCTGCACGTGTTCACCTTGGAGGCCGTCGTAGGAACCAGCCCCACCGCGGCCATGTAGGTGCTGCCGATCGTCTTGATTTTCTCGATATCCCTGTAACACTCCTTATCCATGAGCTGGAAGGGAAGCGAGGGGGAGAGGAGGAGACAGAAACCGGTTACGCGGGCTCTCTCTTCACACCTGGATTTCTCACTGCAGGCGTGAAAACCCTTCCACTCGCCTCGTCGAAGTCGGCGATGATCTCGTTGAGCAGCCGCAGACACTCCACTCCCATGTTGTTGCCGTCCAGCTCGATGTAGAAGTCGTTGAAGTTGGCGATGGAGGCGAACAGCACTCCCACCTGAGCGTACGACTGGTAGTACAGGTCCTGGAGGCGGAGAGAGAGAGAGGGAGAGAGATGGAGACACGGACTGAACCCACCGCACTCGGTCAGAGGAGTCCGGCCTCGGCGAGGACAAGACTGCAGGTAGTCTCATATTAAAGGTCCACTTACTGGTTTTGTCAGCGCTTTCGGCCACATCGTACAGTCTTCTTCACATGATCTGCAGCGAGCTGGAAACTTTGGTTCTGACCTCGAGGAGTTCCGACGCCCCCCCAAGTGCAACCAGAGTTCCCCACTGACTGTAGGTCATGTGATCATATCTGAAGAAGACTGCAAGAGGCCCACGTGAACATGGTGTTTAGAGTTTATGTCTTATTTACCTATTAAATAATGGTCTTTGAGGACAATGGACAGTATCTGGTGCTCAAAACATTGACTCCATTAACTGTGTGAACAGTTTCAGTTTCATTTCTTCCGCTTTGTGCTGAAGAAATATTCCCTTTACTAAAACGTGAAAGTCACTCAGTGGAGCTCAAACGTGCACCGAGGCCTTGGTTGAATCGAGCCTCGCCAGAGCTCACACATCCTCAGATACCGGCCCTCCAAATATGTACGTGAGAGAATCTTGTTGGAGGTATTTTCAAGGAGATCGTGTGACTGGTTGGTTTTGTTTTGCAGGATTAATAAAGAAGTTATGGACAGATTTGATTGATAGTTTCATCGAGGATGGGTCCAACGAAGGAGTCAGCTGCTTCAAATTCAAAGTTTAAGAAGAACTTTATTGTCACCGACTCAGACAACCACATGGCAGTTGTTGTTCCACCAATCAGGTGTCAGTCACACAAGTTATTCAGAAATATAAAAAATTTAAAATATAATGGGACCAAAGTGTACTGGGACCTTCCTGGTTCCAATTTCAGTGCTAACCTGGACTCATATAATCCAAACTATGGCATGGATATAAGTGACATAAAATGATATATGGTTTTGTTTTGTTGTATTTTAAAATGTGGGTAAACTGACGCTATGAAATGAAGCGGAGCACCGTCACCTTAACAGCAGTGAAATCCTGAGTATGTAGCATATTTCCAGGACGAAGGTCCAGGACCAGGTATAAACGCTGCGGCTGCAGATGCAGTGAGAGGCGGCAGGAGGCGGAGTCCCCCTGCGTTGTGTTACGAACACATTGTATGGGTGAACTTTAGCCCAGAGGAAGGAGAGGAAGTGTTCCTGTACACCTTGGCTCTCCGGGGTCACCAGTGTGCCGGGAACACACTTCCTGTTCCCAGTGTTTACTAGTCGTCAGCCTCGCGTGATCCCTGCGTCGCCTGGTGCACAGAACCCCCTGAATGTTGCAGGGAAGGAACCCGCGTCTTCTTCGCATCACTGGAACGATACCGACAGGGGATCGAACCTGATAACCTGCGCGCCGAGCAGCCGGCGAGGCCCAAAGGACGAGCGGCTAGACTCACAGTGGTCTGAAAGAATGGACGTACTGTTGCATCTGGGTGAAATATTAATTCTGTAATGTTGAACTTGGGGCTGCACGGTGGCGTAGTGGTTAGCCTCACAGCAAGAAGGTTCTGGGTTCGAGTCCCGGCTCAAACCAACCAGGGCCTTTCTGTGTGGAGTTTGCACGTTCTCCCCGTGTGTGCGTGGGTTCTCTCCAGGTTCTCCAGCTTCCTCCCACAGTCCAGAGACATGAGAATGGGGTCAGGTTCATTGGAGACTGTGAATTGACCGTAGGTGTGAATGTGAGAGTGAGTGGTTGTCTGTCTATGTATGTGGCCCTGTGATAGGCTGGCGACCTGTCCAGGGTGAACCCCGCCTCTCGCCCAATGTCAGCTGGGATTGGCTCCAGCCCCCCCGCGACCCTTAAATGGATAAAGCGGTAGACGATGAATGGATGTTGAACATGTCCTGCCTCGTTTGTTCCTCGAACGACGACCCACTAGCAGAGGGAGTGTTGGGGACCTCGGGTAAAAAGGACGATGGAAGAAAAAGCGGAAAAAATGGAACCACACACACACACACACACACACACACACACACACACACACACACACACACACACACACACACACACTCATACCTCATACCCTGCGCATATAAATCTATAACTTTACTACATAAATAATAGTTAAGTAGTAAAGTGCGAGAGCAAACCCCCCGACACCGTCCCAGGCCTCTGTGATCAGAAGTGGCATCGGGCCTCGTTAGAACTGGATCTAGACTCACTGTGAATAATCAGAACAGGAAACACTCGAGTCGTTCCAGGGGATTTTGTTCACGACAATGAAAAGTCCAAGGGACACGCCACCACTTTCACTTGAGAAGATCAACTGCACTTCTGGGTCTGTGTTAGAGCCTGGAGGCGTGGGGAGTCTGAAGGACGTGAGCGTTCACCCAGAGGACACTGAGTAATGTCAGAGGCCGTCGAGCTGCACGACGGGAATTGTAGTAACCACTTTTTGGAGCTTTACACACATTAGAAAGTCATGATTTCTTTCTTTTTCAAGCTTCAGCTTCTTCGATTTTTTACCATCTTTCCTTTTAAACTGTTGCTTCCGCATCAACTTAACTTATAACTCAGGTCCAGGTAGAAAATGTTCCTCGCACCTTCCGGCGGTGAGGAGCGTTGCTTGTCGAGCGCATTATGCTTCAACTGAGCACTGATTTGATGCTCGTGTGCCAACTTGGCTCGATTCTGGCTTGCAAACGTCAAAGTTGTGTCCAAAAGACACTGGGGCTCCGCCCCATTGTCTCACAATAATCATATTTCAGAGTTTAATATGGTGATTAGTGTAAACACGTGACAACACACAGTTCTGTATGTTGAGACGATAATACACAAGTTAAATTAAGGGAATTTTCCAAATTGTCTCGCTTATTTGCCGTTTACTGGAATAGATTCTTATTAAAAAATGGACTCTTTGTAAAAAAAATGCATATTTTTAGCATGACACTGCTAAATATAAAGCTTAGGAGGAGAACTTTCTTCCGCTTTCTTTCTCTGAAAACGTCTCCTCACTGGATGTGGAGCCGACAGCTCGGCAGTTATCGCTGAAGATATAAATATATATGCATTTTGTGAGTCGTTTTTTTTCAATCAGGTTGCATATATGGAGTTTAAATGTACTTTTACTATGGAGCACAAAGAATGCGGACACAGCTCCTCTGTTTACAAACCAGCCTCGTCCTCACGAGGGGGCCGAGCGCTTCCTGATCCGCCGGCCGACGGACGAAATGTTTTCATTCCCGAGGAAGGAACAGAGATCAGCGGAGGGGATGTTCATCAATCAGTGGACGCCGACGGCTCACACTTCCATTCTAACACCACAACACACGGGTCGGGGGAAGCGGCGGCCATTGTCCCGGACGGACGGGGATGTTTTCCCACATCCAAGAAGCAAAACACTGCTCGGACACCGAGGGGTTATGTAGCCAATCAGCAGCCGGCTACATCTTCTTCATTCATCACCAACAAACCCGATCGGCAGCTTGACGTGACTTTGCGCTGATTTTGTGTTTATTAGACGTCGAGGCCTCGAGCTTCAGGGGCTGCTGGAGCAACGCAGGCAGGTCGCTAACGAAATAATAATTCAATAAATAATAAAGTGCCCCAAAGACTGAGATTACATTAAATTGTATATTAATACATGGAACAATAGTGTATTACATATGTTCAATGCTGTTGCTGTGTTTCAGACGTTTATCTAATTTTCTGTTTTTGTTTAATTGTAAAGTACAGTAGTTATACATCTGCAGACTTTCTCTCTCATTTAGATTTATTTGTATTCACGTGATGTCGTCCTTTTATTGTTCCTGTTCCTTCTATTTGCATTTACTGCTTTTACATGATGTTGTCTTCTTTTGTTTTTTATTGGTTTTTCCTTTTTTTTATGGGTGTGAATGAATTTTGCCGTCTGCTTTGTCCGTCGAAGCACTTTGTAAACCCTGTTTTTACATAAATTAAGTTTTCATTTGATTTATTTGAAACAAATAAATCTGGAAAAGACATAAAATATTGAATTTATGAAGACACAATTTTAAAAAAATTGTGAATCCCTGACGTAGATATCTAAAGACGCCATCACTGTAAACGTCTAGACGTTCCTTCGACCTATAAATCTCCACACCAGCTCCTCCTGGATGTTCCAGGACGCTGTGGGAAGGTTTCTTTTCTCCCCGGCGTCGGAGGCTTCAACTTCCCCCTTTAGGCCGACGAGCCCGGACACGTCTGCGGATTCTCACCATGTTCCTGGGGTTGGACATGAGGAAGTGCTGAGCCACATGAGCCGGCAGCAAGTTGAACAGGATCCTCTTGTTGTCCAGCTTCACCTTCTCCATGTCGTCTCTCTCCTCCTCCGCCTGCATCACACGGCACACAGGTGGAGCAGGAAGAAGAGGGGGGGGGGGGGGGGGGGAGTCTTTACAGGGTGACACATGAATGAGATTCTCCGGGGTTGAGGTCGAATTGTCCTTCCTCTCTACTACTCCTATCTACTACTCCTATCTACTGCTAAAACGTCATGAGGTCAATGAAAGGTGTAAAGGGCGACTGATGGGACGTAGGAGAAGTCGACAGCGCCGCTCAGAGAATCAGACTCCACTTTCACCAAACTACGTCGTCACGCGACGGCGGATGTCGTTGACGCGTCTGTCGTGGGGAAACTACACATTTCCGAAGATGAGCGACAAAAAACCTCAGCGGCTCCATCAGCATGTTTGAGTGTTTTACCACCGTGTGACATCAGATGTTATGATTCATTTGCAACAGTTACTTACATCTGGGTCATATTCATACTCTTCTACTTCTTCTTCTTCTTCTACTTCGGATTGAGTGGTTTTACGTTTGTTCCTGGTGCGTCAGGTTAAATATCGCTGCCACAATGAATTGTGGGGCGTCTATTTCTCCTTACTCTCACAAAGGAAGCTCCAGTGTTCCCTTTGCTAAAGGAGATAGGAAAGGAAGCACTGAAGCTCCTTTCATAAGCACTTAGAGAATCCGAACAGCTCTTGTCATGGCTGCCGATCAAATACTTCCAGGTCACGTCAAGTTTTGGAAACTTCCTAGAGCAAATTTGACAATTCGACCTCACCCCATAAACCTGGACTGCAGCTCAGAGTGACGATGTAATTGCTCGTCCTTATCACTAGAGGGAGATAACGATATGTGAACAGCACAAACGTTCCCTGTTCATTCTTAAAATAGAATCACTTTTCATTATCAGCTGAGACTGAACAGGCCTGTGCATGTCAACACACAATTATACAACTCACACAACGGGAAATGCATGATCTAAAGACATTTGTACTAAAACTGAATTTTTTTAATATATATATATTTGTTACCATCACAAATCAACTGTATCATATAAGTCTTCTTAAATAAGTGTGTCAGAGTAAAGTAAATATACAAATAGATATTTAGAAAAGTAAATGAATTAATAAAAAGAGAGGGAGGGAGTAAAAATTCAGCATATAAATACATATTTAATATTTCCACCCATTGAGGATTTCGTTTTTATTTGTTGTTATGGCCAAAGGATCTAAACAGGGAAATTAATACTGAAAGGTGAATTTTTTTTTAAGTACCACTTGAGTCTGACTAAGATTTGAATTATTTTTTTAATTTGAATTATTTTTTGAAATTTTATTTTTAAGATTTTAAGAATGTTTGACATACATTTATACCCTGCGTAACTTAATTTTATTCCCCTTTGTTTTACGAACTGATTATCTTTCTTTTCTTTTAATTGCTGCACCTACTACATGCATAAAGTTTATCATATTAAATATTATAACAATTTGATGTTTAAAAGCTAAATCTGATTTAAAAAAAATAAATACTTTGCCTCTAACTTGAAACAAAAAAGACGCAGACAAACTCAAATCTAGAAAAATGAAACTGAAAAACATTTTAACCTTCAGTATAAACACACAGGTTCGGTATCGTGCTCAAGGGTCCGAACCATCATCCCTCTAATCACTGGCCAACCTGTCGTTCCAGAAAACATTACAATATTTTCATTTGGCAAAGCTCATCTCCCGATGTTGACTTGTAGAAATGAGGATCGAACCACCGGCCCTGACAAATAAATGGACAAAACGCTTTTTCCCGCCGCCTAAATCGACTTCACCACTAAGTTAAATGACGTCATGAGAAGATCTTGAGAGTTGTGGATGTAGAAATACATGAGCGACAAACAGGCGAAAATAAATCAAGCACAGAAATACCTGAGTAGCCCAGATGTAGTCGAGCCGCAGCTTCAGGTCCAGTTGTCTTGAATGAAGAGCCAGAGCTCCAGAAAACAACAAGACGGCCAACACGGGGTCGTAGCCACGCGAGTGGAGAAACCCCCCACTGACACACACACACACACACACACACACACACACACACACACACACACACACACACACACACACACACACACACACACACACACACACACACACACACACAGAGAGAGAGAGATCAGTCCCCTAAATATACCAGATCTTTTTTCATCAAGATCCATGAATTTTTCTGGGAAATCTGTGAAAATGTCAGAAATCACAAATCTCGCGATGTAAAGGAAAGTGATTAAAATTTTCCTAGACTTTCCCTTTCCATGGATCCAACCCAAAATTCAACAACAACAAAAAAAAAAACGTGGCGGTGTTGAAAAAGAAATATTATTTTAATTAAAAAAAATAAACATTTTCTTTGTTATATATGAGCGGACACTGAATATCTTTAAGTCTAATAACTAAGATACTTTCAGAAGACACAATAGAATGTTTTTTTCTGTTTTCCCTATAATCAAATTAACTGTACATACATGAACAACCTTGACACGTATCGTTTTTTCACGTATCAAACAACACGCAGCTCGGTCTCACCCCACGGCTTGCCGGTAGCCGCTGGTCTCCATGACGACGGTGTAGGTGACGGAGAGGAGGAGCAGCAGGAGGATCTTGGGGAGCGAGGACACCCGGAGGTAGGGGACGACGGTGAGGGTGCCGGCCACGCACGACAGCAGCGCGTACGCCATGTTGGGACACGCTCTGTCCGGTGCCGTGCCGTTGGACGGTCCGCCGCCGAGCGCGTCGTCCGCCGGGACGTCCTCCGCTGAGCGGCTGGAGTTCGTCCCGACTAGTCCCCAGGGAACACATCCAACCTGGAAGGGAAAAAAAGAAAGTCCTTTATGATAACACATTACATTTAGTATGAAGCACTTTATGAAGCCTGGACGATTTTAATCCATTTTTTACCACCTCGTGATCGCCAACCAAGTTACACCCATGTCTGCCCAGACTCATAATATATGTAGAAAAGCTTGGAAGGAATTTAATATAGCATATTTTGTCATATTAAATGTATGAATTCTTGAGTTAAGTGTGTGTCGTTTTTGATAAATTTGAGGAAATTCTCTTAAAGCTATTTTGAGGTCAAGAAGCCCAAATGGAAAACATGTTTGTGAATTCGCAGCGACCTTGACCTTTGACCTTTGACCACCGAAATCTGACAAGTTCATACTCGAGTCCAAGTAAGTGTTTGTGCCCAAATGTGAGGAAGTTCCCTCACAGCGTTGCTGAGTTACTTGGGTGAGACGCTCAGATAAACCGTGTCCCTCCGTTTCCAGTCAACATGCTAAACCAAACTAAGCTAGGCTAGGCTAAGCTAAGCTAACCCCTCCTGGTCATTAGTTGGTCATGTCGTCATCATGTGTTGCAGCAGCAGGTATTTATAGCCAAATAAACGTGTGACCTGTTGGTGGCGCTACAGTAGATGTGAATGGATCTCTAGTTTTATTACTTCTCTAATCCCAAGTGAACATTTGTACCAATAACTTTCACTTCACTCAGTGTTAGCGATTGAGCTAACACGCTAAACCATGATGGAGAACTTTACACCTGCCTCTGGCTCGTCTTTGACATTTAACTAGGACCATTGTGTTTTACAGATACAGTAGACACACACACACACACACACACACACACACACACACACACACACAGCGCAGTCGTGGGGCCAATTACTTGACAGCAGCCAATTTGCGTTTTCAAATATCTTAATGGGCTTTTCCCTCTTGAACAGTAAATGTTGTATATTCTTGTGAGACTGTGCAGCATCAGCAGCATCTGCTCGCCTGTGATGTGTCACTCTGCCAACTCCTCCACGTGCACTGCAGAGACTAGTCTGCTGCTGGTTGAACAATGAAATTATGTCAACTCATATAACTCAGGTGCTTAGTCTTTCTGCATGATGCACCCTGTCCTTTTATCATCATTATTTTTCACACAGGCTTTTCAGTCATTATATGATATTACTGAGTAGGTTATATTAGTGCTATATAGCTTTGCAACACTAATAAAACCTTTACATATACATATGTACAATATAATAACCATATTTCAAGTTTGTATCAATCATTTTATTAGTTTTGCGCTAATCCTGATATTGGATATTGATCCCATACTGACTCAAATATTGTATTTGGACTGGGTATTGGTGACAACAGGGCTGATCTACGGGGTCGATCTATTAAATTCAAATCTATCTTATTCTACGTTTACATCCACGTGTGTGTGTACTACGTCATGTGTCATCAGAATACAGCTGCATCAGTTAAGCGATTAGTTATCGACTACTAAATTAATCGCCAACTATTTTGATAAACGATCAAGTAGTTTTTATTGGAAAAAAAAACTAGAAGATTCTCTGATTTCGTCTTCTTAAATGTGAATACTTTCTGGTTTCTTTGCTCCTCTGTGACAGTGAACCGAATATGTTTGGTGAGTGGACAAAACAAAACATCATCTTGAAGTTTAGGA
Source organism: Scophthalmus maximus (assembly GCF_022379125.1). NCBI lineage: Eukaryota > Metazoa > Chordata > Actinopteri > Pleuronectiformes > Scophthalmidae > Scophthalmus > Scophthalmus maximus. Next base: position 2,035,120 of record NC_061527.1, read on the forward strand.
AAACACGATTGACATTTTATGACATTTTATGAACCAAACAACTAATTGATTAATCGAGGAAACATTAGACAGATGAATCGATGATGGAAATAATTGTTTATTTCAGCACTACATCAGAGAACAAGCGTCCCGCACATTGTTCTAGAAGCAGTTCTCAAAACAAAGGGTCCGAAGTTTGTAGGTGTTTTGACATTTGTAATTCCTTAGTAAGTTTTGAAGAATTTGCCGTTGCACGATTATTTATCATTTGAATAATCCATAACAAATCAACAGCTCTAAATACGTGTATTTATTTGTAACATTTTAACTGAACATTGGTATCGGATCTAGACAAAGTCAATATATATATATACTGGGATCAACATTCAGACTTACCACACAGGCCTGGGTAACAGAGTAGGTGAGCAGAACCAGGAAGAGGCACAGCACCGTTCGGATGTGGATGGTGAGGCAGCCCGGTTGGCACTGAAACCAGAGGAAAGAGACGCGGAGTCGGTGAAATGACGCAACACTTTATCTACCTAGATGGCAATTCAGGACACATCATTGGCGGTGTGGCTCATCAGGCGCCTGGCGGAACGCGATGACAGTTCAATGTAGCGTGTAGATGCCACCGTGTCATCTTTTACTGTGATGTAAAAGAATGAAGCTATAGCCAGCAGCCAATTAGCTTAGCTTAGCATAAAGAGTGGGAGCGGGGAGAAACCGTTTGCCTGAATCTGACAAATCCACCGACTAATTAAAGAAATGTAAACAAGACAAAATCGATATACTTTTTATTGTTGAGCTTTAACAGTGAAATTATTCCATGTCTTTATGCTAAGCTAACGCCTGCTAGCTGGCTGGCGTTATATCTGATGTGCAAGAGGCATCAATCTTCTCGTCTGACTCTTGCAACAAAATGTCCTAAAATGTCCAATAATTCTTATATAATACTTCCAGACATCGCTCTGTGTAATGTAGGTCCTAGAAAATAAAATTGCCAAGTGACAGTAAACTAATCGGACACTATTTCTCTGTTTAATATTGTTGTACAGGGAATATCTTTGAGTTTTACACCAGTGGTTGATAAAAATAAGAGAAGTGAGGATGTCAAATTTGGCTCTGAGAAAGTTGCAGAGGTCAATTTTGTGTTTTTTATGAAAACTATAGCCACTTTTCACCGTCCACAGAACACGGACTTGTCCAGTAAGTTGCACCAATCTTTGTTTCTTTAGTATATTTATGATAATAAATACCAATTAGCGTAGCAGCCATGTGTTAGTTTTGTTCTGGGGTGGGGTCAGTGGGTGGTAATAAAACAAAGAAGTCCTACCTGAACACTGGTGAGATGCAGGTACATGACACAGGCCACATGGAAACACACACACAGCACCAGCAGCAGCAGCACCAGCATCCCCCTGAGAGACGAGATGAGACGAGAGGAGACGAGAGGAGAGACGGGAGGAGACGAGGAGAGACGAGACAAGGAGAGACAAGACGAGGAGAGACGAGACAAGGAGAGACAAGACGAGGAGAGACGAGACAAGGAGAGACAAGACAAGGAGAGACGAGAGGAGAGGAGGAGATAAGAGAGGGGAGGAAACGAGGACAGAGGAGACGAGACGAGAGGAGACGAGGGCAGAGGAGACAAGACGAGGAGAGAAGAGAGGGGAGGAGACGAGACGAAGACAGAAGAGAGAAGAGGAGACAAGGAGAGAGGAGATGAGACGAGGCGAGGAGAGACGGGAGGAGACGAGAGGAGAGGAGACAAAGCGAGACAAGAGGAGAGGAGGAGATAAGAGAGGGGAGGAGACGAGGACAGAGGAGACGAGACGAGAGGAGACGAGGGCAGAGGAGACAAGACGAGGAGAGAAGAGAGAAGGGGAGACGAGGAGAGAGGAGATGAGACGAGGCGAGGAGAGACGGGAGGATACGAGAGGAGAGGAGACGAGGAGAGACAAGAGGAGACCGGAGTGAGACGGGGTTTCCCGGTTTTCCCCTGACAGCAGTGAAATCAACTTCCTTTCTAATTGCGTCACTAAACCCTGGCAAGAGTGATCCAATCATTGCTCCACGAATGGACAAACTGCAAATGTGGAAAAGCGTGTGCGTGTGTGTGTGTGTGTGTGCGTGCGTGTGTGTGTGTGTGTGCGTGTGCGTGTACTTACTGCGGGATCATTAGCAGATAGATAAGGCCAAACAGAGCAGCGAGGATCAGAGAGAGAACCACGGCACTGATGAAATGATCGTCATACACCTGGTGATACTGAGACGGAACGGAACACAAACACAAAAAACGGAGAGAAAATGTCCTTTTAAGAAGGTTTCAGATGTCGTTCTGGGTCAAGTTCCTTTTCCGAGAGTAATCCTTACACGCTAAATGAACAAGTGAGACTTTAGGTCTGTACAATATCTCAGCTTTATTATCAGTCTGCGGCTGAATCCCGTGAGACGTTGCTCACTAAATTGGTTTCATGATTTCCAGAGCTGATGTTGGCCCCGCAGTTGATAAAGAAGATACAACAGACGATTGAAGCAAGCAGAAATCAATTATAGATGTTTTAATTTAATTTCTTTGTGATTAAAGCAACACTATGTGACTTTCACCGAGCAACTCTGGAACACTTTTTCTTAATCTGTGTCTCATGCATAAGTAATAAACAATAACTTCTGAAGATCTGGTGTCCTGAACGCTACCGGCACCGTTTGAAATGAATCTTCTTACTGTAGCTGTGTGGGAGAAAATAAACCCTTTACACTAATTTACTTTATTCTCTTCATTGTTTTTTTTTTATGATGGTGGCCCCGATGTGAGAAATTACAATTACAATTAACTAGTTTTTACTTTGTGTAAGTAAGGTTTTAATTCTTCAGCTACCACACACACACACACACACACACACACACACACACACACACACACACACACACACACACACACACACACACACGGTCATACACGTTCTGTGTCTCCTTTATGACTCTACCCACGCACACACAGGAGAAAGAAATCACGTGTGCCACTCAGACGTTCCCGAATCATTATCTGCACCCCCTCCTGAGAGGGTGGGTGGATTCCTCATACACACACACACACACACACACACACACACGCACACGCACACACACACACACGCACACACACACACACGCACACACGCACACACACGCACGCAAGCACACACGCATACGCACACACGCATATGCACACGCGCACACGCCATAGACAACAGGCGTGGGAGAAAAAGGGGATAAGGAGATTTAGCGACTGTGAGTGTGTGTGTGTGTGTGTGTGTGTGTGTGTGTGTGTGTGTGTGTGTGTGTGTGAGATAATAAGATTGGTGGGAAAACAGCACGACGCATCTTTCCTTATGTGTAATGTGGAAAAGTACAAACAGTAATTGCTCTATTTTTGATCCTTTTGAAAATATGATCCAATTTGCAGGCCTCTCTGCAGATGTTCGGTGTGTGTGTGGGTGTTTGTGTGTGTGTGTGTGTGTGTGTGTGTGCGCGAGCTCACCCTGCGCTCCCTGTCTCTGCTCCTGAAGAACAGGGTGATGTAGTTGAGGTCCGATGTCTTGGACTCGGTCTGCCGCGCTTCGATGAGCCGGCCGATGAAGCGGTTGACTCTTGTTGCCGGCGAGTGCTGCACGGCGGCGGCCGAGAAGGACGTCCGATTCCTTGTCTTCTCCGACGCGGTCCGCAGGGCCCGCCGCTGCGTCAAGGACGCCAAATAGAAGAGAAGACACAATCAGTCTCGACAGGGGCCGGCCCATGTCTGACATGTCCCGGCTGAGCGGTTCTCTCGGCAAATGCAGTGTGGCATGTGGAACATTTAGGGGCTTTGTCATAACTCAATGAACATCAGTGGAAACAAGATGAACAGTCTACAAGCAGCCCAGTGAAGCTGTAATGGTTGTTACATAGATTAAACATGGAGATTCTTCTTCTGTTCACACAAGATGAGCAGGTATACACACACACACACACACACACACACGTATCGAGTACATATAACATAAACAGACGCTACAGCAAGACAGCTCTGCAAGACCATTAACGCATCGGGGTGCTTGAAATTGAACAATTGATGGAGTGGATGCAGATTCAGGGAGACGGAAACCGTGGATGTCTTAAGCAGGAGTATTTATTAGAAGAGCTCAATATTGAGGAGACTTCAGCTTCGCTACACAGATCAACCGGTTCACAGTGTTCGGCCCATCCCAGGTCTCTGTAGTGTATTTAGCTTTGAGTAATGTCGTCATCTCCCCGCGACTACGACAGACGACAGACTTCAGCTCAATGATTGTTTCGGCTCGACATAGATGAGACGACCTCGCTTGGTGCCTGAGAAGACTCGCCTTAAGAGTTTCCCAGGGGAGGATAGACGGAATTTCCTCAACAGTGCTTGTGAGTGAATATGAATGCATGAATGTGGAAATCCATTCAAATGAGGCAATGCGACATTTCACTTGTGTGGTGTCAAAGAACAAGTGAGCATCACCAGAATTAGGGAATTCTGAGAACAGTCGTCTTGTACCGCCTAGTTAATCGTAATGTTATCAAAACAATTGTAGCGTAAGCAAGGGAAACAAAAATACACGTTTTAAACGCCTCTTTGAGATACACGTTCAGTCTGAATCTGACGTTTTTAGGTAAACTGTTGCACGATTATTCGTTACAGCTCATTCGTGAGCTGTAACGAATAAATGAGCTTTCCAGTTTGTCTTGACTCCGCACAGGGAGCCGGCGCGAGGAGGCGGACTAATTGCAGATGGGAAAATGCAACTCAGGGAGATTCCAAAGTAGTAAACAGCTTGTTTATAAGATGTTAGTGCAAAAGGCAAATGTCTCCAGCTCGAACAGGGGGAAAGAAAAAAAGTGTCCATCTCACATTATTCAGCCTCCCAGGCTCAGCTCCACATCTTCAGCTTTATTATAGACCCTTTTTTTCTTCTTCTTCCGCAACTGACACTTGAGACTCAGACCTGTGTAATTAATAACCTTAACGATGGTTCTGTTCCATTAAAGTGTCCCGGTAAGCCAATGAGCGGTCAGACGTCCAGGGCCCTGCAGCCTAAATGTAACGCAGCCTAGATTCATGTTTTATTTACACCTGAGCTCTCTGTCTTTAGCTGTGCTGTCAAAATATCTGCTCTGGAAAAAAGAAAACGCCTGTGAACCAACCACAGCTACAGCCAATGATGGATCTGCCAACACTGAAATTTCACCTTTGTTCAACTTTGGCAAAGTTATGCTTGTTTCCTGCTAACAACCATGCTAGCTAGTAGGAGTTAGCTAGCTAGTACGAGTTAGGCAGCTAGTAGGAGTTAGCCAGCTACTAGGAGTTGGCTAGCCAGTAGGAGTTGGCTAGCCGGTAGGAGTTAGCTAGTCAGTAGGAGTTGGCTAGCCAGTAGGAGTTAGCTTGCTAGTATGAGTTAGCCAGCTAGTAGAAGTTAGCTAGCCAGTAGGAGTTGGCTAGCCAGTAGGAGTTAGCCAGCTAGTAGGAGTTAGCTAGGTAGTAGACGTTAGCCAGCTTTTAGGAGTTAACGAGCTAGTAGGAGTTAGCCAGCTAGTAGGAGTTAGCCAGCTAGTAGGAGTTAGCTAGCCAGTAGGAGTTGGCTAGCCAGTAGGAGTTAGCTAGTCAGTAGGAGTTAGGTTGCTAGTAGGAGTTAGCTAGCTAACTTCAGTAGAAGTATAGAAGGTGTTGTAATAGAAGAAAAACAAGCGTTAACATCCATGCTGTTGCTTTCCGCCTCCGTCGACAGCTGAGTAAAATAAGGAAGTTTAATGCTGAAGCTTTCTGCTGGATTGGTAAGTAAACAGCTGTTAGTGCTAACGTTGGCTAGTCCCCTTTAAACGGAAGTTGCGAGCGCGTACGTGGTCACAACACATGTTGAGTACACAGTTAAAATAACCACACTCATGCTTGGTGCAAGTAAAGAAAAGTCAAAACCGCTGTTAGGCATCAACAACATGGACGCCGCATTGGCTAACTGTTCAGCGAGCAGTGAGAGAGATGGTGAGGCCATTGGGATTTTTCTCTGATGTAGCTTTTACAAAGACAAACTCTGTCTTTAGCTCTTAGCTCTTCTTTGTCAGCTTTAGGTGTGCTGTTTCCAACTGTTAATGTCAATGTTAATAACCATATTAATGTAAACATATTCAGAGTTTAACACGTATAATTTCTACATGTAAGCATGTTGCAATGTTAATGTTAGCATGAAAATGTGGACGGACGTGTCTGGGAGAGTTTGGCTTTGGTGGAGGTATGAGCTCTACAAGTTTGGTTTTAGTGGCTAATTTAGGCAGTTTATTCGGTGTGACTTCATGGTCAACAGGAGAACCGAACTTCTTGGAACGATGCATAAATAAGGGATGTTTTCCAATTGTCTCCATCCACCCGTAAATGCAGCGCAAGTATCGAACAAATGGAAAATTTAGACCCGTTGGTGCCCGTCAGTGCAGTTGGATTCAGATTTGAACAATTTCCAGCGTCATAATTCTATTATGGAATTCCTCAGTGTCACAATGCTCGGCTTTTGGTAACTCGGATAATCGTGTAACAATGTGGCTAATGCTATTAGAGGAGATGATACCAGGCTGTGGGTGATTACCAGCAGCAGTCATCGCGCAACCTCATCAGAATCATGACGTTCTAAACCCTGGCCGAGCCCACACACGGTTGGTTTTGGCGGATTACAGCTACTATACACTCTTTCTGCCAGTTAGACCCACGTGATGTCAGAGCGACAACTTCCCAACACACAACCGGCACAGCGCTGTGACTGACTCCCTCACGGCTGCATCACAGCGATTTAAAAGTCAAGCAAAGTCACGTTTAAACATCACGTGACACACAAACACACACATCTGCACAAAGACACATGAACACGCACACTGAGCACTTGAGAGCGGAGAGTTTACATTAAAAGGTTGCTCATAATATCTATTCCACTGGCTTACTTTTCAACAAGTAGTGTAATGCAGGCATCCTGTAGTGCTTATATGATGCTGCCAGATCTATAAATCCAGATTACAGCTTGTGAGCGTGTGTGTTTGTGTAGCAAAAGATTATGAATCCAAGCAGGATTTCACTGCTTCACAAATGGACATACCAACCCATTAAAAAGGATTTTGTCTTCTTCCAGCATAAACGGGCGTCACGCACCTTGTCGTCGTCCTCGCAGGTCATGACGTTGGAGAAGGGGATCTCGGCCTTGAACATCTTCCGACAGTGCATGAGCTGCACCAGCAGGTAGCACACCGTCTTGAACTTCATCCTCTTGGCCGGTTTGATGTCGGACAGAATCAGACCAGGAAAGATCTGGAAAAGGAGATAAATATATAAAGAGATGAGCAGGAAATAAAGACTACCAAGAGTTACAGAGAAAATTGCAGTCTTTTATCAGTAAATTCTTTGAATCTAACACATAAACATGCCCAAAAACTGCAACCAGGCTGTGTTTCCTGTTCACTCCCAGTCTCTGACGACAGCACTATGTGCACTTCCTTTAAATATTTAACATTAAATGTTTTCCAACTTATTACATAAACAGAATTGCAACATCTTTCACGAAATGAAGTAGTCTTGAGCATGTCATCATATCTACGGTTAGCACGTGAGCACATCATCAACAGTGAGAGGTGCTAATATTTGGTATCTTAATTTGCATTCTGTACGTATATTTCTTTTAGCTTTTAGAACATACACAAACATCCAGCAAAAAATAAAATAACCATACAATTGGAAAATGAAATTAATTTGAGAAAAAGGGGATTAGTTTAAGCTAGTCATAAAAAAATAGAGACATACACTAAAAACAGATTCATATATCTGTTGGACAATTCACTTCATATCAATCTTTGTACTCTAACATGTGCTGAATGTTAACTTAGTTTACTATGTTAGCATGTGTTGGCCTACATTTAAAAGTAAGATTTAGTGACATCTATTGGTGAGGTCGCAGATTGCAACCAACTGCATACGCCTATCCTAACCCCTAAGAATAATTTGGATTACTGGGATGTTGAGGTGACATTCCTAAAAGATGACACCCTTGAACTTTCATATGTTTTGAGTAATCATCTCATTCATGGTAATAAAGTAACGGCTTGAGTGTCGTTTTTTTTTTACAGTGAGTGTGCCATGTCAGAGAACCTGGACGTATCGCGTGTTTATTTTGCATGAGTCCATTTTTTCTGTGGATTTACGATGTCATGAGAAGACGACAATCAGCTCCGGTGCACATGTACAGTTGGTGTGAGATAGTGACACTAGCCATGTGTATGCCAGCTTAACACACGGCCTGCCTCCCTCGCTGCGTCAGAGGATCAAATGTTACAACACTGACAGATGTGTCGCCTCTCGGGGTTGTGCACGGAGAAAGAGAGAGAGAGAGAGAGAGAGAGAGAGAGAAAATACGACAGAGAAATCGTCCTTGCGTACTTTTCGTCTGTGCGACGGCACGATGAAAAAGGTCTCTATGTTATGTTTCTGGAGGAAGGCGTGTCTCTCGTGTCCGAAGCCCGGTTCCACCTCGTAGTCTCCGTTCAGGCACTCCAGGGTGGTCCTTGTGATGTGCACCTTGCTGAGAGCACAAGCCGAGCACAGAGGACAAGGAGAGGAAGAAACCAGTTATTGATAAAAGTCAGGCGCGAAGGTCTCAAATAATCTCATAACGAGTCCTAAAACCTTATTACTTCACATGAAACAAGAGCAAATTGAGCCGGAGAAGCGACCTTGCTTCACCGCTTATAAAATGCAAATCAGCTTGTTACTGTCGACGAGGTTTTCTTGAAGGAAGTGTGCATTAATTTAATATTAGTGGTCTGCCACATTGTCAGCTGCTCTTTCAGGAAACGCATCAAAGTGGAATCGTTTCATCCGAAACATCTTTTGAAGACCAAATATGAGATTAGGTGACTTTCTAAAGGTTAACACAATTTTATCCTTTATTACTCCTGAGAAATTTCACGGAAACCAGCCATGAACTCCTGCTACTCACCGTCTGGCGGCCAGAGCCTCAAATAAGTTTTCATCTTTGTGCAAACGTTTATTGTTGTACAAAAAACTAGTAAAAAATCCAGATAAAACCAATGCTGGAGTGGCACGGAGATAAAGCGGTTAGCACCATTGCCGCACAGCAAGAAGGTTCTGGGTTTGTACGCGACAGTGCCCTGGGGTCTCTCTGTGTGGAGTTTGCACGTTCTGCCTGCTACACTTGCCATGTTTATCATGATGAAGAATTCAGCATATGTCGAGCTAATGTGAAAATATTGCAGTTTGTTAAAGTATAATTAAAATAATTTACAATATATCTCATATTTAGGCTCAATTTAGGTATACAGGGTTTAAGGCTGCACAAATTAAAAATAAATAAATTGTGATATTGCCCTTTACCGTAACTAAAATTGATTTGGCAAAATCTGTTTCTAATTATATTAACAGATTTTCTGGGTACAGCTTTTGTATATAAATATGTTTAGATCTTATAATAACAATCTAATAAATTCATAAGTCATAATTAATAAACTGACCTCGTAATTATAATTTTAAAAAAATCTTGTCACAGCAAGATATGTATGCAATATTTATGAGATGCTTAGTCATGAATTACAAATGTGGCGTCTTACGAATGGGCTTCTTATGCATGTTTGTACTTCTGAAGATAAATCAAAATGATACATTTTTCTCTTATGGTTTGAGAACATTCTCCTACTTCTGAATATAAAACCAATATATAATCTGGACAAAGTTGATACAGGGAAAACATCAGATATATAATAATGTTGTGATAAATATGCAGAAATAATTTACCCATCTGTTAATGCCACGACATCATAAAGCCTCACTCCATGTGTGTTGCTGGGTTACTGTGTGTGCGTGTGCGTGTGCGTGTGTGTGTGTGTGACGCTCAGCACTCACCCAGGCAGCCCTCCAGCCTCCATCACGTTTGCCAGCGTGACATCGTTTGACCAGACGTCATACTGCCATTTCCTGAGGCCCAGCACGCCACACAGCACCCGTCCCGTGTGCAGACCCACACGCATGTTGAGATCCACCTCGGTCGCCTCCACCACGGACCTGCAGGGAGCAGAAGGGCACGTATGAGATGTCACGATTAAAATCTGAAATTTGTTAAGCATTCAACATCCGAAACTTGTCGACAGATAGAGTTCAATGATATTCTGTGAAAAGTTAGCACATGGTTTCAAGATGCCGTGCTAGTCGTGTAGCTGTATCCACGCCAGTGCCGCTCTATCAACCACGCCACCATTAATAAACCACGGGAAAAAATTCCATTGGATTTGTTTCAGACATTCTTCTGGTCCAAACATTTGTGGGTTTTTTGGGCTCAAACGCATTCATGCCCCCATCAGGATGAAGTGAACTAACGTTGGTGATCCTCTGAATTTTTAATCTGGCGCCATCATTGGGACAACAATTCAATTATTCCCATTGTCTCATCATTACAAAACACATGACATTCCCATCAACTAACATGCTAAACTAAAATGGTGGACATGGGAAACACCTGCTAAACGTCGACGTGTAAGCATTTGTCAATGTGAGCTTGTTAGCATGCCGGTGTTAGCATTTAGCTCAAAGCACTGCTCATAGAGATGCTAGCTAGCAGGCTCCCAGTGCTGTTATCCTTTTTTTTTACCTGCAGCCTCGGGTACGAGAGACGGACGCGCTCTAACCACGTCGTCTGTTGCTAGCGCGTCTCTTAAGGTGTGGCGGAGTGATGTTTACAAACGGCACACATCGTCGTGAGGTGCGGTCCGCACCATTTTTTATGTGTTGTCACTTTACAGAGCCAGGGCTGAGCCGAAAAACAAGAAAGATTTTTTTCAGCGCACACACAGAACCGACAGCTAGTGGACTGAGAGGAAACATTCGCAGATTTTTACAAAAAGTGTATTGGATTCAAATCGCTTACTGTCCCTTTAAGAAGCACCATACATATTTGCGTTTAGACATTCTGGCAGTGTCTTGACAAAGCTGGATCCATGTGCATATTGCAAATTTAAAACAAACGTCTTTTTTGGTGGACATACTGTATTCTTCTGCAAGAGGCCTTTTCATTTTGACAAAAACGATAGAAATTATTTTGGTCGAAGGCAGCAGCTCTGCCGACTTTCCCCGTTTTGTGTTGGAGAGAAACACTACAACTTTGTTCCGGTCCAATGTAAACAATACAGTAATTAATCTCCAACATGACAACCTTCAGGAGTGTGTGTGTGTGTACATTTATGCATGCATGCTGCTGGTGCACGCCACCTTCTCGTTGCCGTGTTGCAGTGCAGATAAAGCAGGACTTTTCCAAAGCCTCCCCTCTCCAGTAAATCACCACACAATGCTCCCCGTCACCAGCAGGAGGTCACCCACTTCAGACGGGGGAGACGGAGTCACGGACTCAACCGAGGGAAGGAAATAGAGAGCGGTGGAGGGCTGACCAAGTGTGTGTGTGGAGGGGTGAGTGTGTATGGCAGCACCTGTCCTCTGAGATAAAGGACTCCTGCAGCAGCATCCATCCACTCAGACGGAGCAGCAGGGAAAGAACATGACAGACGAGCGCTCGCACAAGGACACGAGGTAAAGGCTGGACATGCTGCCGGAGGTGGACGTGCACGTGTGTGTGTCTTTCATATTGTAAATGGAATCTTGCCACATTATGTCTGTTGTCATTATTAAGACAAACATCGTTTGTGTTGATTCAAATCGCTCTGAGAACGCAGTTAAGCACAATAAATGTAGAAATAGGAAGATAAAAATCCTATTTGTTCTTATAAGAATATATTAATGTTGGTTTGTCAGGCTCATCCAAATATCTTACCATAAATCCTGAAGAAGTGGCATTCACAAACCTCAGTTTCAGAGAGAACCAGGACTTGAAACTCTCCCTCCATGTTTATCTGTTCTCTTGATAGCTTTAGTTTACTGTACATATACACACGCCACTTCTTTTCAGCATTTTGCGATTAAGACACTCAACTTGTTGTGAATGTCTAGCATGAACAGCTCAACAGGCAATAACTCAAATTACAGTAAACTCATGGTTTACCTCACACATACATGGTGTTATATGTTATAGAGAAGATGCGCTGCAGGCGTATAGGATTGTACAGTATAGGATTGTACAGTATGTGTGTGTGTGTGTGTGTGTGTATGTTTGTGACTCACGCAATCGTGTCAATCATGTCAAGGCCCATCTCCACGCAGCAGTGGGCGTGGTCCGCCTTGGGCTGGGTCAGTCCTGACACGCAGTAGTAACAGTCGCCCAGGATCTTTATTCTCCTGCAGTGATTCTCCTGCAGCAGCACAGAGACAGAGAGAGAGAGAGAGGGACAGATGTAGGATTATCATCTGAACAGATGGTTAAAGTTACTCAAACCATAGTGACGTGTTGCCACTGGTTACCAAGACAATGAGTTGGAGCTCTGGTGACAGCCATAACGAAACGTCTGTGATGTTTTGGTTCCGAGTGAAATAGCTCGTGAATAGGGTTTGGATTATGTCAAAGGTCCTTTTTGCAATATTTCAGATTATGAAATTGTATAACGGGAGAGCAAATCTGTGGAAATTAAACTTTCGGTTACAAAAGCAATAAGACGTAACGATTAATACCTACTGTAACCCTCACTGCTTCTGGGATTTGAGGTGTCCATAAAATAACTGGGAATGGGAATATTATGGTGCAAAGCAATGATTTTGTTTTATTGTCATTGATGAGGAAAAAGTGTTTGAAACTGACACAGAAAACAGGAGGTCTCTTAAAAAATGAAATAGGATTTAATATAAAATATTTTAAACAGTGGAAACTGCTCACCACAAATCTAGAAAAAGCAGTTAGAAAAAAGAAAAGCATACAGAAATTAATACTTTACAAAAAAGGGTCCGACATATCACAACAGGGAGCTCCTCAATAATTCCAATATCAACAAACAACACAGTAAACACATAAAGTGCCAGTTCGGCAGCTGTTACCTTCACTGTGACCAGGTGACGTCTGACTAACCCAGAGCCAACAGGCTCCTTTTGCCCCGCCCACTACTTAACATAATTACATTTTTTTCATATCTAACATTTACAGCTTATAAAACCAAAATATGTTTTAAACAGGGGTCAGATATATTCTCATAAACATTTCCCTTCGACTAAAACGAGTCAATAATATACACTTCATAAAAAACCAACACAGTTCACGTGACTTTGAAAGCACCGCGAGATCAAACTACTTAACGGAGAGAAAAATGTCACGCGCTCCTTTGGCCAAACAACTCGCGCGCGTGACGTCGAGGCGATGCGGAAGTACCAGAAACAAACCGCAGCAGCTGGTGAGTGAAAATTATTAAGTTTGTTTGTGTTAATAAGGCGCGAATAAAAGTAGAACCGGCGAGTTTTCAGCCTTGGTCGCGCGACTGACGCGATGTTTACTACCTGCTGTGTGTGTGTAGCCAGGTAGCTTAGCTTAGCATAAAGACTGTAAACAGGTGGAATCCGGTAGCCTGGCTCTTAAAACAACGGTTACCTCCTCTCACCGACCGGTCGCGGCACATGTTCCTCCCACGACCGAGTCGTCCGGTACTGCTGCTCCAAGTGTTTTTTTTCCTTCCCTCCACAGTCTCGGTGCTGCTTGTTGTGGGAACTGTTGGGTTTCTCCTTAAAGGGATAGTTCAGTGATTTTGAAGTGGGGTTGTATGAGTTTCTTATGCATAGTTAATATGTGACGTAATGGAGATGGTGATCAGCGATGTCATTTAAAATGGAGATTGGAGGAGAAGTTGAAGAAGCGTAAGTCCGAGTCGCACTGTAGCAGAGGGGACCACCGAGAAACGTCTTTTAGCCACATTGTAAAACATTACCTAAAAAAATGATATATCCGTTCAATAAAAATAAAAATACATCCTTCAGCATACAATTGAACAGATGATCACCATCTCCATAAGGTCACATATTAACTATGCATAAGTAACTCATACAACCCCACTTCAAAATCGCTGAACTATCCCTTTAATATCGTGAGATATTCTCAGAATAATTTATTCTCTCATCATTCTTTATTTATGAAAAGAAAAAAAAAGATAGTTGCCCATACTTAGTTATAACTGCACTGCTGCTGCTTTTTGAATTTAAAGAAGCAGCTCTGCTTAGAAAAAGAAGAAAAAAAATTGACGACTCTAAAATTATTGCTCTTGGGAAACAAGCAAAAGTTCAGCGGAGTCTCAGTGAAGACTCAAATGTACAGAAACTGTAGCTGCAGCTGCATCTCTGCTCATGTAAATCGTGTGTGCGTGTGTTGCCGTGTGTTGCCGTGTGTGCGTTTGTGTATTGTTGAGGCCAACTCTAATTGCTCCGACATGCTCTTGAAGTAGAATCCCGCCCACACATTCCCAGACAGATCAGCTATTTGTCACAGCAACGATGAGACGCACACAAAGACACACACACACACACACACACACACACACACACACACACACACACACACACACAGGGGTTCCATTTGGCACTTTATCACACACACAGTCATCAGAAAATCGTACTGGTAGACCCTACAAAGCTTAACCCTGCAGGCAGCCTCTGAGTGACGAACACACATACACACACACACTGACACACGCACACGTGCAGAGGATTCATGACGACTTGCAGGGTGAGAGGCGGAGATGAGACGAGAGGAGACGGGCTGCAGGGCGCTCTGGTTTTCTGCTCATGGGAGCAGAAAGATTCTGGCGTGGGAGGATATGAGGATTCAGGAACGTGGAGGATTATCCCGGCACCGTAGGAACAGTCTGATCGGCTGATTGGCGACCGTTTGTCTAATTGGGGGCAAGAATCCCCTCCAGTGCGACTTGATTCTTTTCCATCTTAGTCAGGTTTAGGCTGGAGGTGGAGTTGTGGGAGCGTGTGTCTGTTATGGTTAAGTTTAGGGTCGAGGCCCCCGGGGGGGGCGTGTGTATCATGCGGCACTCGGCAGCTGTGACGGAGACCGTTTGAAAGTGAATTATCATTTTTTTTCCCCCCTCCTCGCTAACACGACAGGGTATGAATCTCAATCAGGATTCAGAAGCAACACACACACACACACACACACACACACACACACACACACGATACATCTTCATCACAATATTTCCATATAACAGCGGCTTACTGAGCATCGATAGCAGGCCACACATCACCTGGTAACGCGCTCTTCCTCTGCCTCGCTGCCGGCGTTAAGCCATGACTGATTGCTGAAATGCAGAATGAACTCAAGAGGGATAATCCTGCTGATCATGTGACTTCTGCGTGTGTGTGTAGAGAGTAAACTGTCTGAAGAGATCACTTGACCCCCGGTGAAGGGCGAGGTCAAGGCGTGCGACACACTCGGAGTGTGAATGTGGTGAAGCTGACTTTTCTTTTTCTTTTGTGGACAAAATTGATGGGGTTTTTTTTTATGTAATATTTTAAATCTCTGCATGACCTAAAACTCCATGTGAAAATCTGAAGTAATGATGCACTAATACCCCAAAAGGTTCAACATGTGGAGAATTTTTTATGTGTAGAGACTGTAGTTTACATAAAGTACGTGAAGAATTTATAAAATTAATTATTATTAAAAAAACTGTGAGAATGTACATACATGATTGAGGTATGGGATTATCTGTAGACTATCGACTACTAAATGAATCTGCAACTATTTTGATAATAGTTGCAGATAATAGATAATTTTATGAACCAAACAACTGATCGATTAATCAGCAAAATAATCGACAGTTGAGAAAATGACTCTACTTAACGTCAGTAAACATTTGCCAGTTTATGGTTCAATTTCTAGTTTCAAGTCGTCTTCAATACAACACCATGTTCATTTTGTACATTATGGTCCGAATTGGGGCGTCGATACAGTGTGATTGACAGGTGGTGGACCGTCCAATCAGTACATGGTTGAAGGTTGTAGGCGGACAGCGAGCGCTCAGTCAGGCCACGCCCCACACTCCTACGTCTGGTTGCAAAAAGAACCAAGATGGCGCTGGTCGGAAACGGCAGCTCACGTATTGGTGTGGACGCAGTAGCCTCACTAACGGAGTGAGTCTCTTAATGAAGAGCATGAGGTGTGGGTGAAAGCCCCAGAGCTTGTAAATGGACCTTGAGTTGAATTGTTATTATTTTTTAAATCAATTTCTCTGTCTGTCTATAACCTGGTGGGTTATTTTAACGGTGGTAGAGACTTCATCCTCTGTTTGACCCGATGGTGACGGAGGCGTGTCGTGTGTGTCGTGTGTGTGTCGTGTGTGTGTCGTGTGTGTGTGTCGTGTGTGTGTGTGTGTGTGTGTGTGTGTGTGTGTGTGTGTGTGTGTGTGTGTGTGTGTGTGTGTGTGTGTGTGTGTGTGTGTGTGTGTGTGTGTGTGTGTGTGTGTGTGTGTGTGTGTGTGTGTGTGTGTGTGTGTGTGTGTGTGTGTTATTATGATTACAGTAGTCTGGCGGCAGATGACCTATCACTCACTTAATCTTCTTTCCCTGAGAACAACACTACACAGGCTTACTGGCGTTCAGTTTATGCTGACACACACACACACACACACACACACACAGTCCCTCTTAAACTTCATCCTTCTCTTCCTCGCCATCAGTGAGTCTCTACAGTTCTACTTTCGCTCTCAGATCGATATATATATATGATGTGGTGGCATAATAAATGAGCTCCAGCCAGGACTGAATAATACATTCCCTTTTTTTCTTGGAGGCTTCTTTGCGGAGGAACAACGGGCAGAAAGAAACTGGAGCTCGCCGACCGTTTGTGGAGTCTCTAGCGGCTTGGCCCGCCTCGCTCTCCCTCCCTGCCTCGCTGCACCGTGGGCCGACTGTGACCGCTCAGTGACATAATTTCATAACAGAAGCTAGAATTTAAATCTGCTTTACTTTGTCTCTGCGAAACTGAAAACACAAGAGCGCAATCGATTTAATCGAGGCCAATATTAATGACCCATGACTTATTATACATCGGTATCAATGTTGTTGTCAGCAGCATGTTTGAGGCCACAAACCTTGTTTCCTTAAAGTCCCCCTCCACTCAAATTTTTTTTTTTCTTTCAGTTAGTTTCCTCTAACATGTCTGACATTGACTTCGGGGACTTTGTATCTGGTGTTTTCACATTCCTCCACTGGAGAAGGAGATTTCTGTGTTTCACTTCTCTGTAATTTGAAATTCGAACGAATCCTGTTCAAGCTATATTCGGTGCGTCACAAATACAGAAAACCAATCGCTGTCTAATATGCAAGGTGTGTCAGCAGACAGTCAGATTTAGCATTAGCAGTTAGCATCCACGAGGCGCCGGCAGGTGTCAGCAGACAGTTAGCGTTAACATTAGCAATTAGCATCCACAAGAGGACGGCAGGTGTGTCAGCAGATAGTTAGCGTTAGCATTAGCACTTAGCATCCATGAGAGGTTGGCAGGTGTGTCAGCAGACAGTTAGCATTAGCATTAGCAGTTTGCATCCACAAGAGGACGGCAGGTGTGTCAGCAGACACTTAGCGCTAGTATTAGCATTTCGTCAAAGTTTCGTCAAGTAATATGTCTCCTTAAATTGATATTACTTATCATATATTATATTCATATTTACACGTTTATTTCTATCTTCTTTTCATTGATGTTGTTTTGTAGTGTACTGCATTAAAAGCTGATAAATATAGTAATAATAATAATAATTAAACAGCTTGTAATTTTTTTTTTTTTAAGAGCACTTACAGTAGCCAGTTCATCGAACTTCCCAAAGAGTTCGTTGAGCAGTTTGACCAGTTCCTGAGCTGTGCACTGGGAGGCCAGACTGGTGAAGCCCACGATGTCGGCAAACAGGATGCTGCGAAACGGGAGAGAAAAGAGAGAAGAAGAAAAAGATTTGAATCTGAAATGTTCTCTCTCTTCCTCTGATTCTCCAGGAAGTAAAAACACAGAAACATACAACGCAGGTGCAACAGAATACCCCGAGGTGAACGGACTAATGAAGATCAAATGTGAAGCGAGCGGCAGCAGAGGAACCGTGATCCAGTCCCTGATGAGTAAGAGCGCCTTTCTTTTTTTGAACGACCACTAAATAAATCACTTAGCTGCTGTAACCGGGTGGAGGAAAGTGTTGACAGCTCCTCAGACGCTCGTTCCTTTGCTCCGAGGCCAGATGGCAGCAAAACAAGGTGTTATGGATCTTATTGACTCTCGGGCCCCCCCAAAAAAAGGAAAAGACTCTTCCCTGTGAAGTGAAGGCTTCCCGGAGCTCTGGGGTCGTGAGTAGAGTCGATATTTGAAATTCTTTGATGCCCGAGTTCTGGTTTCTGTGATCTACACAGAACTGCAGAAATGTCTCTCTTGATTTCACGAGGGGGAAAAAGCCGAGACGAGGGCTGAACAACGAGAACGTAACTAAACAGGTTCTCTGAGTTATGGTTAGTTGATTGTTTACAAGATCAAAAATGAAATTTCATCCAGATCCAGACTGAAATATACCACAACTTGCATTTGATGGTTTTGTGCAGGCTGTCATCATTTTTATAATGTTGACTCGGAAACGTTGTTTTTCATGATGACCTGTGAAAACAAATGCCTCAGCTTTAACTAAACGACATTTACTGCCAAAGTTATTTTCTTCACAGTGGTTATAAGATCGTTAGTTTGAGGTTATAGCCCCGAACAATATGAATTTTGGTGGCAGATACCGATATTGGGGACTAATATTGGACACACGTCTGCATGTTTGACCACAAAAAGTAAACTACAAATAAAAAAGGAAACGCAAATAAAAGTGAATATCGTACGTTTAATACCGCTACTGTACGTTTGTTGCAAAGACAAAACTGTTTTTCTTTGTTCCTGACAGACGTCAATCATAATCATTACGTACGCTGCTGATTGTACTGAACGCTCACACGTACGCGTTGCTTTAACGTTGACGGTGCCTGACGCTTGGTGCTGGCGCAATCGTCACAACAACAACAACAACAACCAATCACAGCTTCCAGCTCGGGGGGGGGGATACAAAATGCAGCCGCCTTTTTGTGCTAACGGGAAGAACATGCGAAAATAAACTTCACACTCAGATGAACACACACCAGGAAAAAACTCTCCTGCTGGCTGCTGCTTGAAAAGTTAAAGCCCAAGTGTGTAATTTTCTGGCGGCCTCTGGTGGTAAAGGTGCAAACCGCAACCGACTGAGCGACCGACAGGGGACACTTGATGGCGGCGCACCGCCGATTACATTTCCGGTTTCCGGCAGCGTCTGAAAATTCAACGTGAACGCGACGTATTCTGGAGCGTTTAGTTCAACAACCGTATTCAACATGACGTAGAAACATGGAGACTCACATGGAGGTCGGTCCACCTCATGAAACTATATCTAACTCGTATATGAACACAGAGTTATGGACAATATGTTCAACTTCTGTGAGTAAGTTCTTCTGAATATTACACTTTTCTCAACTCCTACCGCAGCGCAAGCAACGGAGGAACGACGCGGTTTGTCGAAAGGACGACGTCGCCACGTTCACAGTGAACGAGCAGCGTTTTCTGTTGAGGCCAACGAACAAACGACCTCCTGTGCTCCTGTTTGTTTTTCTCTCGCGCGAGAACACGATGAATCGCGTCCAGATACCAGCCGCCGTGAACGTGAAGTTTTATTTGTACTTCAAATCATCTAAATCCGGATCAATAAGTCAAAGGAGATGAATCTGCAGCTGCAGGAAGAGGCTCTTCTTCTGCATCGTGACCGACTTCTTGTCGCCGACGTCGTTCCTCCTTTTCTGGCAGCTCCTACACTGTAGCTGCTCCGGAGCCTGATGTTTATGCAAAGCTGAGAATCACGACCGCTGTTCGAACAGAAGTGAGCAGCTCGGGTGTGAATGTGTCTCTGAACGGTTCTGTGCTGCAGGTCGTGCTGGTGCGGAGGAGGAGGAGGAGGAGGAGGGGGAGGAGGAGGAGGAGGAGGAGGAGGAGGAGCTTAAGTTAATAGGTGTTGCGATCAAACGTTCTTGGGGCCACGTCAAAGAGGGGGTGGGGGGCAGATGGGGGAGATGTCACCGCTCCTGCTCGGCAACAAAAGAAACAGACTCATGTTTGGGGGGTTTTTTTCCGTGTGTTTGGAGCAGCAGCTTCTCCCTGGAGACGAGCTGGTTCGCTGGCGGCGGCGGCGATGTTTGGCCGGATGCCAGTGCGGCCGTGGGGATCGGGGGCCGACGTTCCCGAGCTGCGGGCGAGTGTGCGAGCAGACGGACGGACAGTGGAGAGGACGGCCTCTCGACAGGAGCAGCTGTTGACATCGCCACCTCGCCCTCCACTCCTCCCACACTCAGCGGCTCTCGCTTTCTCTTTACCGGCCTCGCCGGGAAAAACAACCCAATCAGCTCCAGAGTCGAGGGGCCGCCAGGTTCTCACGCTCTCCGGTAATTCTCCTCACCGCGAGTGCAACGGAGGTCGACCGGCCGAACGGGACCCGGCGAAGGACGGGGCGCTAAATCATCAGTGTTCATATGATTTACTGATCTGACATCTCTCTCGTATTTGAACAAAGAGGTTAAAGCTGCGAGTTCCGAGGTGTAATGGAACGCAGCGTCAGTCCCATCAACACGTCAACTACAGCTGCAACACTTTATCGCCTAGTTATCGATTACTAAATGAATCGGCAACTATCTTGATAAGGGATTAATCGTTTCAAATAGTTTTTATGGGGGAAAAAAATCTAAATTCTCTGATTTCAGCTTCTTAAATGTGAATATGTTCTGGTTTCTTTGCTCCTCTGTGACATTGAACTGAATATCTTTGGTGTGAGGACAAAACAAAACATCATCTTGAGGTTTTGGGAAACACGATTGACATTTATGACATTTAATGTTGATTAACGATTATTTAAATAATCGATTAATCTGTCGATTATTTTTCTCGATTAGTTGTTAAGTTCATAAAATGGTCACAGAGGAGCAAAGAAACTAGAACCTATTCACATTTAAGAAGCTGTAATCAGAGGATTTTGACAATTTTTTCATAAAAAACAACTTGAACCGATTAATCCATTATCAAAATAGTTGGCGATCAATCGATTAACTGTTGCAGCTCCAAAGTGTACCGAAGTTATTTCAACAGTACAACAGCTCACTGAGGTGTATCATATTTGATGACTGAATAATATCATAGTCACAGCTTTTGTTTTATACAAATCTAAAAACAACAAACTGTGGATGAAGCTGAGGAGACGACCTTTGGTCTTTTTGTCCTTTTTTAATCTGCTGGTTGTGGAAACAGCTGCTCCGACGCGTTTCCTTTTCTAACCTTCACGCAGTTTGATCGTGTCGGCGGCGTTAACGGCGAATCTGAATTTGCTCTTTATTATTCCCGACCTTGACGTCACAGCGGGTGACACCTGGATCAAAACACTCCCCCCTCCGCAGGTCCACAGTTGTCATGACACCCCCCATCCCCACGTTACCTGACATTGTCGTGACGCTGGATGTAGATCTTGTGAAAGATCCTCTCGGGTGGCTTGAGGAAGTCCTCCTTCATCTCCATGGCAACATTCCTGGGCAGCAAACTCATTAGCAGACGCTCCTGAGGAAGAGGAGGAGGAGGAGGAGGAGGAGGAAGAGGAAGAGGAAGAGGAGGAGGAGGAGGAGGAGGAAGAAGAGGAGGACACGGCAGTGTTAGAAGTTGTGGAGCAAAGACATGAAACGCTGCTCATGTTCCTGGAGCCGTGAGGAATAAAGACAGGAGATTCATCACAAATTTTTCCCGATTGATTAATCGTGGAGGGAAATGATCCGTGTGTCATTCGTTCATTCGTTTTTCCAAATTTTTTTAAAAAAAGACTTGTTTTCTCACAATTGGTTTCCAAAACCAAAATGAAAAAATGGATAACGACTCGTTTTTCCAATTTCAGATTGGTGCCTCAAATGGAAAGTGGAAATAACCCGATAACTTGCGTTTCGTCCAGTTTTGATACTTTCAGCTGACGCAAGTTGCGTGACCCGGATGTGACCTTTACTTGTTGATAGTCCAAAAGTTTAGGTAAATATGTTGCAAAAGTGCAAACGCATGTAGACTGTATCTGTGAACATTGGAGAGAATACAATGTGAGAACTTGTGGAACAAAATCTGAACTAGTGGATGAGAATATTCATACACGTGTCACCTGACTTTAAAGTCACTGAAGAAAAAACAACACTCGAGAGTTTGTAAAAACAAATTTTAACAAAAAAAAATGTCCCCACAAATGTGTATATTGACATTTACATGAACACAATGCGACTGCAGATTAGCTTTTTTTTTTATAAACTTCTTATGTTTAGTTCTTGAGAATTCTTTTCCAAAGCTTTCAGCCACATGTCACTGTCTTCATCGGATGGCGTCAGTTCAGTTGTCATGGAGACGTATTAACTGGTGGTTCGTGTTTGACCCCCCCCCCCCGTGTTCCTCGCTCACGTCACACTGTGACAACTGTTTTAAATAATAAAAAAAGTATTCTTGGGTTGTTGGAATAATGACTTACAACCAAAGACGGGTATTTTATGACATTGTCATATATTTTCGGGAAGGGGGGTGAGGTGGGATGGTTGGGCATGACCTTTGACCTTTTCATCACTGTTAATATTTCCTTCACCAAATCCTAACGGTCGAAACGGCTCTTGCTTCATTCACATGTTTAACATTCTGAATTTCTACAGTCAACTGCCGACGTTCATAACATAAATATATTTAATCGAGGAGACAAACATTTCCCTGATTGTGAACATTAACGTTAAATCTTCAGGCGTCTTTCATTCACATCAGTCTTCATCAGCAGGTTAACGCATACTAGCTTCTGGGAGGCCTCAGATTAAAGTCAATAAGTGGACTTTTGAGTGAATATTATTGCAGCAAGCTACTTTTCGTGGTCAAAAAATTAACTTTTGGACGAGAAGTCTTTTAAAAGTGTCACGGACGAAGTCGTAGCAGCGACTCAGCGGTCGACGACGACGTGAGTGATGGAGGCTTTTAACCCCCGAGTGGAGCTCGTGTGGGGATTGTTTTGTTGCGGTGATCCTGGCCCACCTTCCATCCACCCGCCCATTATCCACCGTACCACTTATCCTCTGGGGGTCGCGGGAGGGGGATGGAGGGGGGCAGTGGGCGGGAGGAGGCGTGTCACAGGACCGACATGTAGAGACAAACAACTCGCGCTCACACCTACGAGCAAATTTAGTTTTGATTGATTCTCCCAATCTCTTTGGACCGTGGGAAGAAACACGCAGACACACGGAGAGAACACGCAGACACACGCAGAGAACACGCAGACACACGCAGAGAACACGCAGACACACGGAGAGAACACGCAGACACACGCAGACACACGCAGAGAACACGCAGACACACGGAGAGAACACGCAGACACACGGAGAGAACATGCAGACACACGGAGAGAACACGCAGACACACGGAGAGAACACGCAGACACACGCAGACACACGCAGAGAACACGCAGACACACGCAGAGAACACGCAGACACACGGAGAGAACATGCAGACACACGCAGAGAACACGCAGACACACGGAGAGAACACGCAGACACACGGAGAGAACACGCAGACACACGGAGAGAACACGCAGACACACGGAGAGAACACGCAGACACACGCAGACACACGGAGAGAACACGCAGACACACGGAGAGAACACGCAGACACAGATGTGATATTCGCCTCCTGGTTTGTTGTTTAGACGTGACGACTTATTGGAGATGGGGGGGGACATTGTTAAATTAGGAACAGAGTTTTCTTTTTGTGTGTTTTGTTTTTTTCCTTGACTAATGTCCCTGCTTCACATGAGTCTAAGAGAGGAAACTACACTCTGCCTCCGGCTTGTGAGATTGCTATTGAACCGAGAAGTCAATTATTTCCCACCCAGACACACACACACACACACACACACACACACACACACACACACACACACACACACACACACACACACACAGCCTACACACACACAGCCTACACATGTTCGGCAATCGATACAAACCTATGGATCCAGATCAGAGCAAACAAACAATCCAGATCACACAGCCGAGTGAAAACGACGCGATGCGTCGGGTGAAATTCTGAGAATTCTTGTTCGTGGACTGATGACAGATCTGAATCGGGGGTCCGTGTGTGTGTGTGTGTGTGTGTGTGTGTGTGTGTGTGTGTGTGTGTGTGTGTGTGTGTGTGTGTGTGTGTGTGTGTGTGTGTGTGTGTGTGTGTGTGTGTGTGTGTGTTTCCCCCTCACCCAGATAAACTGTGACCTTTATTGGAGTAGGAAGGGGCCACGAAAGCAATCTGCTTGTGTAATTACCTGTCAGAAGGGAGCCCGTTACCACGGAGGGGGAAAAGAAAAACACGGCATATCACCGTCTAATCTACAGAAGTGTGTGTGCGTGTGCGTGCGTGTGTGTTGTATACGAGGGACAATTGATACTGCAGAAGAGGGTGTGGTGCATAACACAAAGTGAAGTGTTTCATGTGTTAAAAGTTGCCTGATGGTGAACTCAGTTTAAATCGAGGAGGAGGAGGAGGAGGAGGAGGGGGGAGGAGGGGGGAACCTGTGGCGCAGGCATGGCGCATGTGCCACAGTAATTGTTCTTTCCTTAAATAGCTGCTGTCATAGTAACTCGCTGCCCGTGGGCACGTTGTTAGAACACATCGGCACCTGAAGAAGAAAAAAAACAACAACTTCTCGAGACGCTGAACAATTTGACGAAAAAACGTGTTGGATGCACGTCGTCGTCGCCGTCGTCTCTACCTCGTGCGTTGGTGTTTGTTTGAGTTTGTGCATGAACTTCATCACACGTCTCACCTGCTTCTCGTTCTCGTCCTCCAGCCGCAGCCGCTCCTCGATGCAGTTGCGAGCCTGCAGGAAGACCTTCCTCTGCACGCGCTCGGTGAGGATCCTCACGAACGCCCCCGACACGTTGACGCTGGCGAACAGCACGGCGTTGGCCACCAGCTACACACACACACACACACACACACACACACACACACACACACACACACACACACACACACACACACACACACACACACACACACACACACACACACACACACACACACACACACACACACGCACACACGAGAAACAAGAGCGGACATGTCTGAACGAGAGTGGACAAAACACGTGTGTGAACATGGGGCACAATGAAATATACACAGTTATGAACACACACACATACATCCTGGTGAGATTAAGACTCCGCAATCCCTGATTTAATCCATAGGAAGCAGAAAGAGGGTGGACACGTGGATTACCGCAGGAAGTGTGTGTGTGTGTGTGTGTGTGTGTGTGTGTGTGTGTGTGTGTGTGTGTGTGTGTGTGTGTGTGTGTGTGTGTGTGTGTGTGTGTGTGTGTGTGTGTGTGTGACTGCCTACAGTGGGACGACGATTGATTACAGATCAGAGGCCATTGATCCTCACTTCATTTCGGGACGATGAACTCTTGGTTCGTCGATGCCAGAAAAGGTCAAAGAAACGCACTACTCAACTTTCTTTGTATATATTTTTTTCATGGTGTAAATAATAAGGACATTTAGGGGAAAAAAACATTTCTGAAAAGTTTTTTAAACTTTAAAAAAAACCCTTTCCTCTAGAAGTAAAGGGTCTAAGGTTGTTATAATAATAATAATAATTATGGCATTTTATTACTGATGAATGAAATGTGTCATGTCAAACTCTTATGAATCTTTGGATCTGGAAAAGCCCACGCGAGATGAATCAGTGGTTGTGAGAATTAAAAAAAATATCTTTTAACTCACAAATTCCCATTTATTAAAACAAATAGGACTTTTAGAAGTGATAATTGTAGCTTCTAGTAAGGAGGAAACCAACGATTATTTTCATTATCAATTAATTTGTCGATTCTTTTCTCGATTAATAGATTAATTGGTGAAAAATGTTGATTGTGTTTCCCGAAACCACCAAGATGATGTTTTGTTTTGTCCTCACACCAAAGAGATTCAGTTCACTGTCACAGAGGAGCAAAGAAACCAGAACATATTCACATTTAAGAAGCTGAAATCAGAGGATTTTGACTTTTTTTCTATCATAAAACGACTCAAAATAGTTGGCGATTCATTTAGTCAACTAACTCTAAAGTCGACTTGGTTTTCAGGGTGTTGGAAACACTTTTTAATAAAAAATTAGGATGTTTTTTAGAAGTCAGGAATTAGACTTTAACAACAAATATTTGTTGGCTATAGAATTCATCCTAAACAACAAAACCAGCTGCTTCTGCAGCACAAGGACCAGTCCGGGTGTTTTTTTCAGCACCGGCAGAAGCTGGACAGCTCCTCCTCCTGCTCCACCTCCTCCTCCTCCCGCTCCTCTTCCTCCTCCTCCTCCTCTTCGTCCTCCTCCTCCTCCTCATCCTCCTCCTGCTCCTCATCCTTTTCCTCCTCCTGCTCCTGCTCCACCTCCTCCTCCTCCCGCTCCTCCTCTTCCTCATCATCCTCTTCTTCCTCCTCCTCCTCCTCCTCCTGCTCCTCCTCTTCCTCATCATCCTCTTCTTCCTCCTCCTCCTCCTCCTCCCCCTCTTCTTCCCCCTCCTCCTCTTCCTCTTCTTTCTCCTCTTCATCATCCTCCTCTTCCTCCTCCCCCTCTTCTTCCCCCTCCTCCTCCTCCTCCTCCTCCTCCTCATCATCCTCCCCCTCTTCTTACCCCTCCTCCTCCTCCTCCTCCTCCTCCTCCTCATCCTCCCCCTCTTCTTCCCCCTCCTCCTCCTCTTCTTCCCTTTCTTCCCCCTCCTCCTCCTCCTCATCATCCTCCCCCTCTTCTTCCCCCTCCTCCTCCTCTTCTTCCCTTTCTTCCCCCTCCTCGTTCACTTCGGCTGCGTCAAAGTGAAACTTTTTGCTCGTTTCCAAAAAATCTTTTCCCACATCCACGAGATGCCGGAGCTAAAGATCCCTCCGAGTGTTTTCCACTTTACGAGAATGATCTTCAGCCTCCTCGCGGGACAAGTTGCCCAGCGGCCCCCGGGGGCCCCTCACCTGCTCCACATGATAACGACTAAAGTGACGTGACGGTGGCCCTTATCTACGAGGGGGGGGGGGGGGGATGTCTGAGGTGACCGGTGCAGGCGCGGCACTCACCGGTCTCCACAGCCTCTGCGTCCTGCCCGTGACCGACGTCGCGATCACGATGAAGTGGGACGCGGCGAGCATCGCCCCGAACACCACCGCCATCAGCGTCCGCACCGGCAGCAGCACGTAGGCCACGAGGGTGACCAGCATGAGCTGCCACACGCCGCGCTCGGGGGCGGCGGCGGCGGCGGCTGCGCCCCTCGCCGGCTCCGGCGCCGTGGCACCGCCGCCGCCGAGCGCCAGCGGGAACGGGCAGCAGAGCAGCGCGAACGTGAAG
>NC_061527.1:2067500-2085000 GCF_022379125.1 Scophthalmus maximus
TCGGGTTAAATGCATTAAAATTGTAGTCAAAAAAAAAAAAAAAACCCCACAAAAAAGCTCTTTGGTTTTTATGTGTGCATCCATCTGCACAAGAGGGGAAATGGAAAAGACGAGAGAGAGACACCGACAAGTGTTCCCCGGTACGCTGCGTGATAAAAGGGTGTGTGTGTGCGTGTGTGTGTGCGTGCGTGCGTGCGTGTGTGCGTGGGAGTGTTATTTAGAGATATTTTTAATTCTGTGTCAGCTCCTCTCATCTCCCTCAGCAAGAGATACGGAAGGAAGCTGCTCAACATTTCCAGTGCAACTATCATTTACACACACACACACACACACACACACACACACACACACACACACACACACAGAGTTACTTGTGCAAACACATATACATAGTGTCTTTGAAAAGTTTAAGAAAAAAGAAAAAGCAGCAGATTGTCTTGTTCGTGTTTTTTTTGATAAAATTTTCCTCCGAGGTGCTTGAGAGGGAATTTTACATGGACGCGGTTAAAATATGAACGTGATCCTGAACGGATACAATTCATAATTTGATCAAATGAAATGAAGAAAAAAAAGAAAAGCAGAGGGCCATAAAATATGTAACAGAAACTGTTTGAACACAAACTCATGAGAAGAGTCAACAGCTCGTTTCTGATGTTTCCTTTGAAAGGAGTCGTTTTAATTCTGCCGACACTTCCGCCGCCGCCATAATACTTTCAACCGCGCAGCAGATGATGACAATGTACGATTCCCTGCAGGGCGGCCGCCGACGACCTAATGACTTCCTTCCAGGAGCGAGTGCAGAGTCACTGTGGACGGTGGTAAAGTGGGATTAGGGTCGTGGTCCTGGTGGAATACACGGAACACAATGAGGTAAAAGGATTGTGTGTGTGTGTGTGTGTGTGTGTGTGTGTGTGTGTGTGTGTGTGTGTGTGTGTGTGTGTGTGTGTGTGTGTGTGTGTGTGTGTGTGTGTGTGTGTGTGTGTGTGTGTGTGTGCGTGTGCGCGTGTGTGTGTGTGTGTCTCTTCACTATAGATAAATCGGATGATTCCTGGCCTCCGCCGATGCACCAGCTCAGCTCAGCGCCTGGTGGAACGTTTGGGACGGATTCCAAAAGGTTGAGTCACGGGAAGATGAAAACGAATCCTTAAAAACGATTCTGTAGAAATTACTGCTACATTTCATAAGATCCATCACTGGAGCGTGAGGCTTACACTGCCGACTCGTCCGCTCCATTAACCGACGCTCCTCGAACGCCTCGCCAGTCGACCGGACGACACTTCCGTGACGTGGTGACATCGCCATATTACGGAAGTGCGTAAAAAAACACGTCTGGCGGCTTGTCTGGACACGCCCCCCAAACCAGGCCGATAGGAGCGACAGAACTTCCCTATGCGCGCTGGAAGCGGGTTGACCAATCACAGACGGTCCCCTCCGTCCTGCCGGGTGTTTCTCTGAGGCGAGAACCAGGAGGAGGCTCAGAGAAATTCATAAAAACACAGAAGACTGTAATGACGTCGTCAGCTTCATCGCCGTGCTGCTGTTCACATGAGCTGAACAAATTATTTTCTCTTGTTCTGTTTGCGCTCACTTCAATAGTTTTATTATTTTTTATATTTTTTAAGACACGCATCAAATATTCGGCGGCGGCCCGGAGACGGAGAGCAGGGACATAACCACAAATACTCATTATCACCTCTGTGTGTGTGTGTGTGTGTGTGTGTGTGTGTGTGTGTGTGTGTGTGTGTGTGTGTGTGTGTGTGTGTGTGTGTGTGTGTGTGTGTGTGTGTGTGTGTGTGTGTGTGTGTGTGTGTGTGTGTGTGTGTGTGTGCACACTTATCCCCAACAGAGTTTTTAAGGCGGCAACACATCAAATATTAAAGCGGCGGTGTGAATTATTGATCCCGATCGATGTTTGCAGATCAGAGCTCTCAGCTGGCAGGAGGAGGAGCTAATGAGAGGAGCGAAATGAACCTGCACATGTCAACCTGGTGACACGTCTCACCCTGGAGAGGATCTTCGAGACACAAGGTACAAAGATGATGAGCTTCAAGTTTTTACTCCATATATATGTATATATATATACATATATATGAATGTACGAGAGTTTTTCCCCGACATGGAAGGCAACACCAAGATTTGATGAGCAACACCAAGAATTCTGGGAAAGCCAATCACAAATAGCAACTATAAAAACAACAATTTCAATCATTCTTTTTGTTCATTAAATGATGGTTTCGGAAAATAATGATTCATATGACTTTTAGCAAAAACAACATAAAAACCTATTTATTAGTACGTATATTCTACGACTGCAGATTCGTTCACATGGTGCTTTAAAAAAAAAAAAGAAGAAAAATCCATACTGGAGCAACAAACTGTCCAAATAAGCACTGTCCAAATACTGCACTGTATTCCACTGTGTGTATTCCCTGAACAAACACACACACACACACACACACACACACACACACACACACACACACACACACACACACACACACACACACAGAGCAGCTGTGAAGCCCCACATCCGATCACGTTATTGACACTGGGCAGGAAATACAAGTGGAAGCGTGCGTCTCATCTGAGCGTCGAACTCACCGAGGACGCCGCCGCTCCATCACACTTTAAACGACATAAGTGGTTTCACATCAGCGGCCGCGGGGAGCACGACTCACAGATTAGGGCACGCGCGGAGCCTCGCGATCCATAAATCGTTATTTATTCATTTTTTATCCTCGTTTATGTACCAGGATTGTTAACGCAGCGTGATGTGCTGTTTATCTTCTTTTTTTTTTTTGTTTTTCCCAGCCTCAGTTGTGTCTCTGAACGCCCCGGGCTCTGTGCTACAACTGATGATTAGCATTTACATAATGAGCTAAATGTTAGCTGCCGCCTCAAACTGCTACTTCTCAGCTGTGGGGGGGGGGGGGCGACGACAAACAGACATGGTTGAGGCTCAAAAAAGGTGGATGCACTGAAATACAGTATATTTTTTAGCAGGAAGCCGTCTTAAAGAAAAGTGATTTAGTAAAATAGAGGAATGCACCACTTCCTCCTGCTTGTTAGTAACTAGATGATTTAGGAAATGGGTCTTTTGGAAATATGAAACTATATATTTGTGAGGTGTTATTAAAGAAATACGTCTTCTGTCACAGAGTACTAAGAGACGGACTAACCCGTTGTTGGTTTTGGAATTTCATGATGGTTTTATGATCCTTTACTTCGTTCATTGGTTAATTTGCACTTACAGTTACAGTAATGGAAAAAAATTGGACTCCCCTTTTGAGTGATTTATGATTTTTTTCAAAATGGACGACTTCCGGTTGGGCGGAGCTAATGGCTCCCGGAGACTTTATTGTAGGTCCTCACATGATACACGTGCCTGACAAATTTCGTTCATCTATTTCAAATGTAAAGGTGGGGGCCTTGACTTCGAAATGTTATAGGGGGCGCCAGCGAGCCATTTTGCCACAATTAGACTGAAGAGTATGGGAGTCGGACGCATTGACCACGAGGCCAAGACCAAGGCGTTGCGGCGCCACCCGCCAGCTCGTCTCTTCACTTGTCGACCAGTGACGTTCACGATCCTCACCCGCAGCGTCGTGTGGTGCGGTCCGCACCATCTGTGTTTTTTTGCGATTTACAGAACCTGGGCTGCGCCGAAAACCTGGATTTTCTCCCGGCGGACGCACAAAAGCGACGGCTAACGGACGGGGAGGAAATATTTGCCGAGTTTTTACAAAGCCGCTTTTGTGGCTTTAGAAACGCTTGCTGCCCCTTCGACCTCTCGTACAACGTGGAACCGGCTTTTTTTTTTACGCTTCCTGTGCAAGTGAAACGAACCGGATCCGAGCTAAGCTACGCTAACCGGCTGCTGCCGCGTCCATCTCCACGCGTGAAACTCTCGGCAAGATGACGCGTGTCTTTCCCAGAAAAAAACACTGGATGGCTTCCAGTTGGCATCATCTCCATCTCCACTAAACAAGACACACTTCCTTCAAAACACTGCCTCCTCCTCCTCCTCCTCCTCCTCCATCTCAAACACAGGCAGCTTGCCTCACCGCCTGGGATACACATTGGGATCTGCCTGTCACTTCTCATCTCCCCCGTCTTTGTCTCCTCTCTCACCCTCCCATCTGTGTCGCTCTCCCCTCTCTCATAATCTCTCTCCTCTATCCGACCATCTCGTCCACTCAGCTTCTTGTGTGAGCGCCCCGGTCAATAGAGATTTCCTGCTTTTAGCTCTTCTGCCGGTGGAACCAAGGGACCGGGGGGGGGGGGGGGGGCTCTTTAAATCTAAAGAGAGAGGGGCTCTAAATGTAAACTGTGGCACACAGAGCAGCTTAAGATGCTATAAATAGAGCGACAGATCAGGAGAGGGAGCACAGGCAAGAGAGAGGGAGAGAGAAAGCTTTGCTTACGGAATAAAAATTGCTCCCGACAGTCGGGGATTAGTGCTCCCCTGGAGGATTTTCACTCCAACAGCTCAATCTGGGGCGATTGGGACGAGCACCAGCCTCAGTCGTCTTAATTCACTACAAAAAACCCTGCACCAACACGGATGTTCACACGCAATATACACATACATAGAGACGGATGATGAATATATATACACACACACACACACACACACACACACTCGAGTGTGTGGGGGGAAAAACATTACAGTTTCGTATAAAAAAAAGGGAAAGAGGCAGGTGCATTGATGAGTAAATATGTAAAGCTGTGTGTGTTTTAAGGTGTGTTAAACACACACAACGCTTGTTACAACACACGCACGCACACACACACACGCACGCACGCACCACTGCGAGCCTCATTACCAGCAGATTACTCAGCACCTGATTCTGCTAAGCTTGTTAAACAGCACTGTTCTGCACACACACACACACACACACACACAAAACATAAACAGTGGAAACACCGTCACTGATAAACAACGTTCAGATCTAATAGGAACTTTTAACGCTCTATAAATAGTTTTTTTTGGGCCACTAGGGGGCAGAAACGAGGCGACAGATAAATCACCACCTTGGACTAAAACACACGTTTGTTGTCTTAGTGGATGAAGAGTTGACAAAAGTTGCACCCGGGCGTACGCAGCGTGGGGAGGCCCGGGCCGCGCGACGCCTTTTATTTTATTGCCTCGACGAGGTGTGTGTGTGTGTGTGTGTGTGTGTGTGTGTGTGTGTGTGTGTGTGTGTGTGTGTGTGTGCGTGTGCGTGTGCGTGTGCGTGTGCGCGTGCGTGCGTGCGTGCGTGCGTGCGTGCGTGCGTGCGTGCGTGTGTGTGTGGGGCACCTTCTATCTCCATGAGGACCAATTAGATCATTATTACACTCAGGACATTTTAAGACTTTTTCTTTTCAAAAGTATGATTTTTTTTTTGAGTGTGAGTAAATCTTGAAGTTGAACTGGAACTTGAACTCAACACAACACACATCGATGGACCTCACAAACTCAGGGACACCTTTATAGCAGCTGCTGTGGCTGAGCGGGTTACACTGCTGACTTTGGGTACAGGTTGTTGGGGTTCGATTCCAGGTCATCCGAGTGTTGACCCTCAATGCCACTTGTCAGCAAAATGAATGTATTGTAATGTTTAAAAATGTAGAGGCATTTTTGGAAACTGAGGACAGTTATGAACTTCTGAGAACTACTTTGTAAACAACAAAGATAATTGACAAAATGAGTTCCGCTTGCAAGAGGAAAATGGAAATTGAGGACATTTGGAAAGTACGGAAACCACTGGAATTTGAGAAGATACTTGCAGCATTGTAATAAATTCTTAAATAGTGAGGAAATGTTGAACGGTGAGGGAAATTATGAGGACAGATGTTTTTTACGCGAGTCATTTTTTGCTCCATGTTTTGTAAAGCGAGGACGTGAAGACACGTCGTCTGGTCCTGACGTCTTCCAACTGCTGTTCAGAGGTGAACGATTGTTGAGCCCAATTTTATAAGTGAAATAGTGAAAACTTCCTTCTGTATGAATCGCACACACTCGTACTGCCGATGCTCTGGCTGGAGGATTTCCTTCTTCTTCCCCCTGCAGAATGAATAAAGTATACATTTTTATGAGAGTGAATTAAAAAGTCGATAGCTCTGAGAGTTGCAGGTACGTTAGAGGACGGCGGGTTTTTAAGTTAATTCACTTTCACAGTTTGCCAAACGAATGAATAAAATACGATGCTCTAGTTTGCAGAGACAGAGATATTCTCTAATTGGAACTTCTGTCGGTCGAAGTAGGAAGTTGTGGCGGGACTAATTATTCATACACATACTTTTACACACACACACACACACACACACACACACACACTGTACGTTGAATCAAGTTGGTCAATTAGGTAACACCAAGGTGTCGGCCTGAGCTGCGTCCAACACCCGTGAAAAATAGGACAAAAATCCTCTGTGCAGTCATTTGCTTTTTGAATATTACTCTACACACACGGATTCCCACAACTTTATTCCTGATCCGCTGTCGCTCTGCGTCTTCCCTTTCTCCCCTGTTTAACGAGCCCGACGGCTACGGAAAGACAGGAAGTCCAACAGATCAGGACTCGTGAAGTATTTTTCCAATGTTTGTAGAAAATAAAGAATAAAGTTGCAAAACTTCTGGGGGAAAAAAAACGGCTGAAACAAACGGAAGCCCCCGTCGGTCAGGGGTCACACGTGGGCCACAGCTCATAAAAGAGGTGGCGAGATGGGGGTGGGGGCGGCGGGGGGGAAGGGATGTGACCGTACGGACGCGGTCGCTGGTGACACGGTGACATTGACGGAGATATTAACCGTGACATCTCGCCGGCCTCGCCTGGCGTCGAGGGGACGCTGTGATTCTCCTCCTCGTTGCAACACTTGTTCTAGTCTGAGCGACCGATCGCCACCATGTTTATAAAGGAAGTCACTCTGGTGTCCATCACTGACTGACAGATGGAGGGGGGGGGGGGCGTATATGAATGCTTTACTAAAAGAGGCCCCTAGGTGAAGGACTTTTATTAGATTATTTCAGGGTCTTTACAATGATTCCAATGGCGTCACGTGTGTCGACAATATACATAGATTTGAATTCCTGGTGATTATTGTTGGGGCCTCTTCATCATCAGGGTTTCGTGATCCATCTTTCACTGGGTTACATTAAAAGATTCCTCACTGGCTGTTTCTCCATCTTATAGAGACGCAGATTAACACGAGTCTCCGTTAGAGTAAAAGCTACAGTAGAGCAATCAACCAGTTAGCCTAGCTTGGCAAAAATACGGGAAGCAGGGGGGAAACAGCTAGCCTAGCCCTGTCCAAAAGTACCCCCCCCCCCCCAGAAAACATCACTTGGCCCCCACAAAAAAGTCATTTTCACGCCTCAGTGTTTGAATGAATTAAAACAAAAAAAGACATGAAGAACAGAGCCAGGCCGCCTGTTTCCAGTGTTTGTGCTAAGCTAAAGGGGCTAAAGGCGGTAGCTGCATATCTAATGGAGACCGTGTCAATTTGCTTTCTGGTGGACAAATTCCATTAGAAGATTAATACAAGTTTTCGTCAGATATGACGCCGGAGCCATCGGCCGGTTAGCTTAGCTTAGCACAAAGACAGTACAGGAAGCAGGCGGGAAACAGCTCGCCTGGCCCCGCTAACCCAAAAGGTTCATTTTTTCACGAAACGACCTGTTTCCCCCCGTTTTCAGTCTTCACACTCGGCTGAAGCTCGCCTCACAAAAATAGATCAGAATAGTTTTTTCCGCGTTCAGTTGTCGAGGAAACGCACGGAGCTCCGCTCTACAGCTGCTGCCTGACGAGGACGAGGCGTGTTCTCAGACACGTCGCTCATCTGACCTACATTTTTGTCTTTTCCACGCTTTGCTTTTCTTCTCCACCTTATTTCAGTCCCCCCCCCCCCCCCTGACAGGCCGAGCTGGGCAGCGCCGCTCAGATTGGTGTGAAATCGCCGCCTAACAGCCGGGAAATTGGCTCTGTTATTTGTGGAGCCGAGTCACGGGGGACCGTCGGACCATCATCCTCTCTCTAATGAGCAGGTGATGGAGGCGTAGCTGAGGGAGGGAGGGAACGAACAAGTGCCGACGTTCAGACGAGAGGAAGAGGGAATTGAGATGGATGCATTTCAAGAGGCTAATATGAATATATCGCCATCAGATTAGCCCAATATTAATAACCTCCTCCCTCCTCTGACATCCTCCACTCCTGCAAATGAGCATTAACGGAGCTGGACACAGTGTGACACAGTGTGTGTGTGTGTGTGTGTGTGTGTGTGTGTGTGTGTGTGTGTGTGTGTGTGTGTGTGTGTGTGTGTGTGTGTGTGTTTAGGATGGAAGTGTGTGTGTGTTTATGATGGAAGTATGTGTGTGTGTGTGTGTGTGTGTGTGTGTGTTTGTTTATGATGGAAGTGTGTGTGTGTGTTTATGCTGGCATTGTGTGTTTGTGATGGAAAAGTGTGTGTGTGTGTGTGTGCGTGTTTATGATGGAAGTGTGTGTGTGTGTGTGTGTGTGTGTGTGTGTTTATGCTGGCATTGTGTGTGTTTGTGATGGAAAAGTGTGTGTGTGTGTGTGTGTGTGTGTGTTTATGATGGAAGTGTGTGTGTGTGTGTGTGTGTTTATGATGGAAGTGTCTGTGTGTGTGTGTTTATGCTGGAAGTGTGTGTGTTTGTGATGGAAAAGTGTGTGTGTGTGTGTGTGTGTTTATGATGGAAGTGTCTGTGTGTGTGTGTTTATGATGGAAGTGTCTGTGTGTGTGTGTTTATGATGGAAGTGTGTGTTTATGATGGAAGTGTGTGTGTGTGTGTTTATGATGGAAATGTGTGTGTGTGTGTTTATGATGGAAGTGTGTGTGGGGTTGATCAGGGAAGTGTCAGTCTTGTCTTCAGTCAAAGCACATCGTCGCCTATAGACCAGTGATTCGAGTGACGGTGGCGGTGAAGGAGTTTGTCTCCAGATCATTAACTCTTGGAGCCGATTGGTCAAAAGTCAAGTTGCAGCAAAGATATGGTCACTTTCCAAGATATATCCGAAGAATAATAGAAACAAGCTTATTTTGATCAGAGAATTGTTCGTCATCGTACGATGTCACGCCATGAATAGTCCAAAAATACATATTTTCCTAACGACACGACCTAAAGCATGTAGTGTAGTGTAGTAATGCAAATTAACCTTTGCAACCAATAAGATAAGAGACAAGATCTACAGCTGATTTAGATGAAACGGTCACTCATCATCGTGGGGTCATAATTATATCGTTATAAAATCATCATTACAATATACCAAAAAGCCTCTGATGCTTTTCACCTCTGTATTTTAGACGCACGAGACACATTTCAGTTGATGAAAGCTTTTGTTTGTTCCAATACACTTGACTTCACATCAGCAGACTGTTCCAGTCACGTTACACATCATGTAACACGGGAGCCTGTTTCCTCGTCACTGAGTCGCCGGAGTCCCTGGTTTGACCGGAGCCGACGTCACCACGAACCCGTAGATCCAGACGTCACTGATGATTTGACACAAACATCTCAGGGCAGAGCTCAGAAGATCCTTCACAAGGAGCCGACCAGGAAGGAAGCAGCTTCCACAGCTGCAGCTAAACGCTGCCCCCTAGTGCCCGACGTTCCACATTCACGCATCTGAGGTCAGTGCTTTTCATTTGCTTCACTTTTAAATTTTTGCAAATTTAGATTCAACAATTAAAAACCCCCTATAAGTAATTCAGTGTCAGCAACATTTTGTACAATGTTGAATATTTTAAAGTTACAGCAATTAAATCAGTTTTAAATCTCATCACATCCTGATGAATACAAAAAAAATTTAAATATTAAAATTAGAGCTGCAACATTATCGCCAACTATTTTGATAATCCATTAATTGGTTCAAGTAGTTTTTATGAGAAAAAAAGTTCTCAGATTTCAGCTTCTTCAATATTAATATTTTCCGGTTTCTTTGCTCCTCTGTGACAGTAAACTGAATATCTTTGGTGTGTGGACGAAACAAAACATTATCTTGAACTAATCAGATTAATCGAGAAAATAATCAACAGATTAATGGATAATGAAATTAATGGTTAGTTGCAGCACTAGTTAAATTGCCGTTTTAAAAAAAAAAGATTCTGTAGGTGTGTGTATTTATGATAAAGTCATAATTTATTCTTTATTGCACATCTCATCTCTGCAGCAGCTTAAAACAAGCAGTTTTCCTTTTGTCACATAATTTGTTCTGGTTCACTATTATTTTTTCTTTCATTTGTCCATCCCTACCTCATCCGTGATGGATACGCATTATATTAAATCCATTATTCATGATACTTCAATAAAACCCTGCAGTGTTACACAGTTCGTGTTCAGTTTGATTCGGTGTCGTGTCGAGCCAGAGCCGGAGGTAACGTGGTGCCACATGGGCCGTGGAAGTGGAACCTGGAACACACACAGAAAAATAAACAAAGTTTTATTTGTGTCTGTGTTAAAGTGACATAAATGAACGACGATGTCACGTGTGTGTGTGTGTGTGAGTGTGTGTGTGTGTGTGTGTGTGTGTGTGTGTGTGAGAGAGAGAGAGAGAGAGAGAGAGAGAGAGAGAGAGAGAGAGAGAGAGAGAGAGAGAGAGAGAGAGAGAGAGAGAGAGAGAGAGAGAGAGAGAGAGAGAGAGAGAGAGAGAGAGAGAGAGAGAGAGAGAGAGAGAGAGAGAGAGAGAGAGAGAGAGAGAGAGAGAGAGAGAGAGAGGGAGGGAGGGAGGGAGGGAGGGGGGGGGTGTAACGTAACGCACTTGAAGCGCATGGTGGCCGGAGTGTCCTCCATGTTGAATTCGGCCACGGGGACGCCGCGCGCCGCCACCTGAGGAGCAAACATGGCCGCCGGGTACACGACTGACGAAGTGCCGACCTGCAGAGGGAGAATTCATAGAAATAGTTAGTAAAGTTAAAAAATCCCACTTATTCCTTTATATCCAGCAAGATTTGAAAGATGGAGATTTTACTTTCGGTTGAAGGTGTCATGACTTTCATTAAATATTACATTACAGAAAACAATAATTCCATATTTTAAATATGAAAGTCAAGAGAGTTTGTTTGGAGGAAAGATTTTATGTTCTGGTTTTGTGCGTCAGCGTCTTCCATCTGAGACTGAAGTGGATTTTCATTTTGAGTTTCGTGAATGATGTCAAATATTTACAGCACTATTGAAAACTATCAAACAACTCTTTGAAGTAAAATTGATCGTGAGTCAATAAATGAATCGGTTAATTAATTCCGCTGAGAATATGTTTCCACCTTTGTCCGACTGTAAGTTTGTCAGCAGGGTAACGCAAAAACGGATTTCCACAAAACTTGTTGGGAGGATGAGACATGGACCAGGAAAGAACCGGCTGAAACATTGTCAGACAGGACGTTTTTGTTTTTACATGTTCGACTTTTTTCCGAGGGAATAATTCATGGATCTTTATGGAAAAAAAAAATCTATATTTAGTGGGACTGACATCTGTGATTTTGTGCATTTTGGTGCCACTAGTTGAATCTAAGGCGACTGCTGGGCCTTGCTGGAGGAAGACGCTCTACTGAGCGTCATTATAGTTTCAGCAAAAATGCCAATTCACCGATTCAAAATTCTCAAATGCTTTTTTTCCCTGTTTTTACATCATCGTACAATGAGACTCTTTGGGGTTCGGACTGCTGCCAGACAGAGTGAGAAATTTTTAAGACTCATCTGTTTTTTCTTCAGCTCCCCAAACTTCACAGGAACGTGATTTTAAACCGCAGGAGTGACCCTCTTTTAACGACGACAATTAATCTGCACATTAGATTGAAAAAGAATATAATTGTTATATGTTGCTGTATTTAAAAAAATTCAAACCCTCACACACACACACACACACACACACACACACACTCACCACGAGGCAGAGGTCACAGCTGTCCAGCACTTCCTCCGCACGGGTGAGGATGTCGGAGTCCAGAGTCTCTCCGAACCAAACCACAGCTGGTCTCAGGAGACCGTGACAACCTGTCTGCTCACACCTGACACACACACACACACACACACATACGCACACACACACACACACACACACACACACACACACACACACACATACGCGCGCACACACACACACACACACACACACACACACACACACACACACACACACACACACACACTTTGTGAAACAAACCACCTCGTTTGAAAAGAGCAGAGCACTAGAAGAGAGCACCTGTGTGTTGTCGTACCTGGGCAGCTGCTGAGCAGGGATCTGGGCGTCGTGTGTGTCGGGGTCTGGAGCTCTGAGGAGGAGGAGGAGGAGGCCGGTTGATGAAGAGGTGAGAGGTCACACACACACACACACACACACACACACACACACACAAAACAAGAGACACGGGTCATTAAATTATCCTAATTATCCATTATCCTAAAGCAGCTACAAGTTAGAAAGATATTGTTAATAATTTAACATACATGATGAGATCATTGCCTTATTTAATCAGCTTTTTTTAACACAATAAGAACATTAAAGCTACAGTGTGTAAAATTTAGAAGAACTTATTAACAGAAATTGAATATGTTGTCCATAACTCTGTGTTCATATATGAGTTAAATATAGTTCCATGAGGTGGACCGACCTCCGTGTGAGTCTCCATGTGTCTATGTTGTGTTGAATACGGTTGTTGAACTAAACGCTCCAGAAAACGTTGCGTTCCCGTTGAATTTTTTTCAGACGCTGCCGGAAACCGGAAATGGAATCGGTGGTGTGCCGCCATAAAGTGTCCCCTGTCGGTCGCTCAGTCGGTTGCAGTTTGAAACTTTACCACCAGATGCCGCCAGAAAATTACAAACATTACACACTGGGGCTTTAAACATAAATACCGACAGTGTTTTATTTCGATTTGCCTTTTCCAAAAAGGTCCTCAGAGGTTAGTGACCAAACAGTTTTTCAGTCATGTGTCCCTATCTTCAGATACGACCAACTTCCTCTGCTCCCGTCATATTCACTACGGCCACTAGAGGTCGCCTCACAACGAAACATGACCACGGGTCAATAATTCTATTTATTTTATTTATTTCTGAACGTATCTTTGGTAGTGTTCTCGTCTTTTGAACGTTTTTTGATGTAACACGGTGAGTTCACAGCACCTACTGTACATTTTGACATCACACTCGGGTATCGATAAAGTTTTAACAAATCCGGCTCATGACTTCCTTCGTTCATGCTCGCAGCCCAGGTGGAATTTAGCTGTGGGACATTTGTCAGATGCGTGAATATTAAATGTCAGATAAGAGTTGTTTTTTTTTTTAAATCTGACATTTCATTCCAGTCACAGGTTTCCCTCCGGTGTTTTGGCATTTTGAGCTCAGACGAACATGGTCATTATCTCCTGTAAAAGACATTTTTCGTACTGTCGAGGAAACGGGAGAAACTCTTCTTACCCTTTACCCGCCAGCGCGGCGCAGATGGGGCTCTTGTGATTGGCCGCCTCGTGGCCACAGCTCATACAGCGGGTTTTGAACAGACTTCCTGTTTTTTTTTTACAAAGCAGCGACAGGAGAGAAAGAAGATAAATAAATAAATAATGTACCGACCCATTTTATTGAGTTCCAGCTTCTGCACCTTGAGGATTTGCATCCCTTTCTTATAATTGGCACATTTTAATTTGACTTTATATGGACTAACTCAGAGGTCCCCTAACTTTTCAGCCCCCTTACCCCTTAAAACAACGGTGCCCCGGACTTGTGAGCCCCCGTTATGGATGTGGTCCAATATATAACGAATACTGACGCGTGCATTTGTTTTTTTGAATTTATTTGCTTTTCTAAAAATCTTTTTTTTTTTAATTTCTGGCTAAAATATGCTAATTCTAATTGCAAAAAAAGGAGATTTCATATTTCTTGAAATCAAAAAAACAATCGTCTAATAACAGAAAAAAAATCATAATGGAATCAATCAGTGAGAACATAATCAGATGTAACCCTAAAAGAGTTTGGCACATAATACAAATGTATTTGATTAGAGGCAAAAAAAAAGGAATATTCAGACTTGACCCAATTTTGAATGACTGCCATTAGTTTTCTAAAGTAATTTCATTGAAAAAAATCATAGTCGGATCTATAAACTATCAGAATATATAAGAAAATGTAAAAATATTATTTTTTCCATCATAAAAATAAAGAAAAGCAGCATATCCTCAAAATTCAGAAGCTTAAACCGGAGAACGTTTTGACATTGTTCTTTTGAAAAACTACACTTTCTTAGATTGTTACTCGAGAACAAGATTCGATTTCTGTAACCATTCCCTCGTCGTTGGGCGTCTCCGTGCTTTGTCTACTCACCGTGGATTTCCAGGATGTTTTTGGATCCGGCGCGGCGGTGGAGCTCGTCGATGTTCTGAGTGACGACGGTGACCTGGCGGCCCTGCGCCGCCAGCCGCTCCTCACACTCGGCGATGGCCAGGTGAGCGGGGTTGGGGTTTTTCGTGAGCATCACCTCGCGGCGGTAGTGATAAAACTCCCAGACACGAGAGGGATTCCGGGAGAAGGCCTCTGGCGTGGCGAGCTCCTAACGCGACAGAGGAGCGACGGATGTGTTTGCACGGTGCAGAACTGAAGGGTTCAACCAAGAGATTTTATTTCTCCTATCTGTCCCTTCGTCTACAGAAATGCCTACGTAATGTAATATGGTAACAGTTGGATTTCTTAAATGATGTATTTACACAATCATATTGACTTAATAAACATCTAGATATTTGAACTCGGAAAATAGTCAGATATAGTCTGAAAAAGTCTGGAAATTTGAGTCTGGAGAAAGTCTGGAATTTCGAAATGGAAAATGTGTACAGTAAGAACTGCAACAATTCTGCATTTATATTAATATTAACAGGAAGTCTTCTCTCTGCATTTCCTGTCTCTCTCCACTGTCGCAGACTGATAAAGGAACAAGGCAAATGAAATATACTTTTTTTACAATTCATATTTCCCGCTGGTAAAAGGGTTTCAAGGCTCAGGTACAGTAGGTGACGATCTGACCTGTGCTTGCCACTTCCTCCAGTAGCCTCCGGCTCCTCTGAAGGTCGGGACCCCGCTCTCGGCGCTCACCCCGGCTCCGGTGAGGACGGCGACTCTCTTGGCTTTGGAGAAAATCTCCCTGAATGCTGCCAGGTCTGAACAAGAAGAAACACCCATAAACACACACACACACAGAAATCATAAAATATATATGTGGATGATATTGTCATTGCAGAATGAGGATGTGGAGGTGAAGCTCACCTGAACTGGGTCTGGCCATGTCTGTGCTGGCCCGGGGTTTCCTCAGGGGGGCATGCAGCAGGTGGGAGGTTATCACGGCCCGACAGGTCAACTGTCGCACGATCATCAAGTTTCACCAACTAGGGAGAAAAAATGAAACAATATTCAGAATGAACACACGAGTCAACTCCCGCCTCAGGTCACTAATCACAAATTTTTACTTCAAATAATTACAAGTCGAACTTTGGCAGAATGAGAAAGGAGATAAAACAGATCTGAGCAAAAGTTTAAGGTTTAGGAAAATCCTCCTTTCTTGAACTTTGCAGGAACCTTGTCTTGAAGAAAAGGCTTAAAAAAAAACTTTACTGAAATGGAACAATTAATTCCAGGTTAAGTTAAGAAAACAATCGTCAGTTGCAGCCCTCGACTCGTATAAAGATAAAATAATACCAGTGAAAGACCAGTAACAATGAATGACGTGTGAATTAAAACCATTACAAATAAGATAAGTTTTATTCCCCGTCTATATATTTTTATAGAGAAAATACAATTACAAATTCAGAAATTGGACAAACATTAGGGTTAGAGATCATAAGAAACAGGCCTGTCTGGGGAGGGGGTGTATATACACACACATATATATATATATATATATTTATATATATAATATATATATATATATATATATTATAAAAAAATTTGGGCTGTTACACCTGCGGCCATCTTTGTTTGGATGAAGTGGGAGACTCGATGACAGTATTTCGTTGAGCAGCAGAATGAATATACTTGTTCCAGCCTTTAACGAGGCAGCAGTGAATCTGCACGTCTTCAACACTCTTATTATTATTTATTGATATTTAATAGCACACTGTTGGATTTGCCAAAGTCTCGATTAGGAGAAAGTCAGAAAATGTAAATATATATATTTTAAATCTCATAAAGGTCACTATGGTTGTGTAAAGCAGAGGTCATCTCAGTTAGCACGAAGCTAAGCTGTTACTCAACTGTACAAACTAACTATGTCGTGATGAGACAGTGGATAAATGTACAGTAATATCGCGATATTGTCTTTTACACACCTTCCTACGGGGCAGTGAACGCAGCATGCCTTTAACATATGCTAGCAATAAGCTAACAGGCTAACTAGCGCCGGAAGAGCAGCTACTGCCGCGGCTCCAGCGGCACCACGTCCCGGTGTGTTGACACCGTGTGGTCTGGTGTGTTGACACCGTGTTGACAACGTCCAGGGACGAGTAGTTTAACTTGAACTACCTGTTCAGACCGGAGCAAAGTGGACCGTCGGCTGCGGAGGGAACCAGGAAGTGCAGCCT
This sequence comes from Scophthalmus maximus, assembly GCF_022379125.1. Taxonomy (NCBI): domain Eukaryota; kingdom Metazoa; phylum Chordata; class Actinopteri; order Pleuronectiformes; family Scophthalmidae; genus Scophthalmus; species Scophthalmus maximus. The sequence continues at coordinate 2,084,055 of NC_061527.1, forward strand.
CGAGTTTTCCGGATTTCTCATTGGTGGATTTGTTTCGCTGCGAGGGACGTGAGCAAATTAAGACCCAGTGCGAGGCAAATAAACAACACACGGCTCATCCATAAAGATAACGTATGACCAGCAGGGGGAGCACTCACACCACACATTTGCATCTATATGTTTTATTTTATTATTCTGTTATTTAACTTTTGATTAGAAATAGAAAATGAAACAACATTATGACATGTGCAAAAGTTTGGCCAGTAAGTTATTTCATAGATTCATTAATTTAAGAAAAAAAAGAAGAAGAAAAATAAATAAATAAATATATATATATATATATATTTATTTTTTAAGTAAGATGAATAGACAGATTTTAATTTTCTGTTTCCTGTAAGAATGACTTCATATGATGTCATCCATCTAATGATGTCCTGTGTTAACATCACATTAGCTTGAGTCTTTTATCATCTCTGCTTTTCTGAAAAGAAAATGAAAAAATAATGGTAATAAAAGTGATTTATGGGGCCTGTAGGTTTGGGACTATAAAAGTCAGCTCTGTGCTTCCGGTTCCTTTCTCCCAGTGATGCACTTGAACTGACCAACGTGTAACGTTGTTGCAGCAATTACATATATATATAATATTCATTATTCTGAGGTTCATAAATTAATCATCGTCTGGTCTATAAAATGTCAGATTATTTACAGAATGCAACAGTTTACAATTGTACAAGTTTATGATCATAGAAGACAAAAGAAGCTTAGAATAAACAAATTGTAGAGGTAAAATCTTTATTATAATTTTTTAAAATTTTAATCAGCTCATTTATTCACCCAAATAAGTTTGGATTAACTTCCAGTGTATTGCCATCTCGAGCTATCTCATTGAAATGACAAATTGTTTTAATCTGTTTATAATTTTCCAATTAATCAAAATGTTCAGTTTATAAATGTCCATAAAATGTAA
>NC_061527.1:2095000-2100000 GCF_022379125.1 Scophthalmus maximus
CAAATCTCTGCATGTCTGGCCTCTTACAATTTAAACTCTGATTAAATGCAAAACACAGAACTTCAGCCAGAGCTCGGGGTTGAGTGAAGGTTCGCAGTCGGGTGGACGGATGAACCGGTGGGGGAAAATTGGAGGAGCGGAGTGATTTGGGATTTAATGTCAGGAGGAATCTTGTTCAGCGGGTCTCCAACTTTCATGTCTCCGCTGCAGAGCGGCGAATCCATATTCATACTAAATCTCTGTCAGCGCCTGAATTAGCGGCGGCGGCGGCGGCGGCGTCATCTAAGGCCAGAGGATGATTGATACCTTTTTGCCCAATGGAGACAAGAGGCCAGATGGGATGAGGCGCGGACGTGCGGCCGTAATGGATCGTCCTCAGAAATAGACGAGGGGGTCGGCGGAGAAGAGATGAAGGCTCATTTTTCCTTTTGAGTGTAAGAGATAAATCATTGAAGACGGTAACGACCGCGAGAGGCTCAATTACTGATAATTAACCAAAAAACAATGAAGCAACATGTTTTATCACTTACCACGACGGTTATTCTGTCATGTAACAAAAGATTCTATCTCTTGTTTTCTCACGCGGTGAGACTGATGATACTTCAGTTTCTTCTCGCCAAGAATCAATGTCACAATTTTTTTTTCCCTTCCCTATTTTTGGACGTGTGAACCGTGCAGGAGTAGTGAAGTTCACCTCCGTGCAGCAACGTCTCCGTCTGTTAGTTAAAGTCACTGCAGCGTTTCGCTCGAAGGCTCTGGATTAAAAAGCAACTTTGACCCGTTAACTGTGGGCCAGCGTCAGTCGGGGCGTCAGCATCAGTGCTTCCATCGATCGCGGCCCTTTTCATTGGGCTGGAGAACCACAAGACCCCTGGACCGCCGATCAATACCCGGATTAATCCATCTTACTTATTTCCACATTGGAAAAAGGAAGCAGGCTTATGTGGCGCTTTACAAAACAGGAGTTACCAATTAAGGGGAAATATGTAGACAAAAGAGAGAAAGATGAAGAAAGTTTAACACAACCCACACTATAAAAAATATTCAAAACCTGACGGGAAAACTGGGAACAAAGTGTTTAAAGGTTTCTAACGATGAACTGACTTGAAAGTTGAGGAGCGTCATTGGTAAAAGCACTAACACCGTAAATTCTTAGCGTAAAAGGGCTATTTGTATGTTTTTGCTATAGCTACATAGCAACAACTTTAGCATTAAAGTCGCTATACGCAGGATTTCTTTATCTGTAGGTTGAAGAGCTGAAGCCATCTTGTCGTTCTCAACACAAGAGGTTCATGCTACGTCCTCCGACTGGACGCTAGACTGTGACTCGCTACTCGAAAGTGTCGAAATGGGCCCGCCAGGCTGTAGCTAGCTGGTTAGCATGCTAACTCAATTAGAAGCAAAGAAGAAGTAAAAGCAAAAGAAAGAGTTAACAACTGTTGTTGCTCTTGACGAGTAAAGGAATAAAGTTTGATGCTGAACTCGCAGCGTAGTGAATAGCTCGTAATGCTAACTTTGGCCAAAGAGCAAAAACTTTACTTTTAGCCTCTTTAACAGCAGGCTAGAAGAAGAACATGTTGGATTAGCATGCTAGCCAGCAGCTAGCCCCACCCGGTAGTGTAAAGTGAAGTTTGGCCCAAAGAAGTAGAGCACCTCTCGTCCTTTAAACGCAACGATGGCTCACGCTGCCTTCCGTTACACCTCGGAGCTCGGAAGTCGGGGGTTATCGTTCCGTTATAATCTGGGAAGTCGTCATCAATGACCCTCCAGGTCGGAAGTTGCAACCGGAAAGCTACTCCGAGTCGGAATTTCGGCTCGGACGGTTCAGAGGAAACTCACTGACCCCGACTTTTAATCTCTGCCACTGTTTTGCGGCAGAGGAAATGTACTTAAAGGGACAGTTCAGTGATTTTGAAGTGGGGTTGTATGAGACACATATGCATAGTTAATATGTCCCCTTGTGGAGACGGTGATCAGCGATGTCATTTAACAGAGGTTGGAGGAGAAGTGGAAGTAGCGTAAGTCTGAGCCCCACTGTTGCACCGAGAAACGTCTTTTTCGCCCCGTTACCTAAAAAAAACTCGCGCCGGCAGAGTGTCAATGTGAGAGTGACAAATCAGCTGTTTGACTCAAAGCTAGACTCTCTGCACCACGTCCATGTGAATCACAGGTCGAGGCGAGATCGATTCTGCGGAAGCTCGTGTAGGATCTTCCAGACCGCAGCAGAGATTAGAAACTCTCTGGGCTTCTGAGGGTGGTCGTCCAGATGCAGTCGGACAGGAGGGCTCAGGGCGAGACGGGTGTAAAGGAGCTCAGTGTCTCACAGGTAGACAATAATCTGACAGCCGAGAAGAGCGCCGCCACCTCCACTGAGACGGGAACACCTGTGCTCTGAGTGTGTGTGTGTGTGTGTGTGTGTGTGTGTGTCCCACATGCATATTCTTTTTTTTTGCAGTGTAATTAATAACTAGAAAATGACAAACATTATACAGCGCAGGGAGAATTATGAAGCCATAGTGGGTTTATTTGAGTCATCCACCTAATTGATGTTGAATAATCTTCTGCATGTTACTTTGGTACATTACATACTGTACTGTAATAATCCTGAGATGGATCCGTCACTACAAGCACGTTTCACACACAGACGAGACAAACTGCCCTGACTTTTACTTCAACGGAGAAAAAAAAAGGAGTTTGTCCGTTTGTTACTTTTGCCGTAACTCGTCGGGCTGGAAGAGAGGCTCAACCCGAAGGACGCGTCGGTCTCCTGCTGTGTGTCTCATTTATTCATTCATGACAATCTTGGGTGTCTCTTTGTTGCTTTCTAGTGTATTTATGGATCTTCATGTAATCAGGCCTGGAGGCCGGAGCTGGTCACCCGTCACTGTGCTGGATAGAAAGTCTGAGGTTCACCAACATTGTTACGGGATTCATCCTCAGGGAACCAAGAATGTCTGCGCCACCTTTCACCATCTGGTGCGTCACCTCTGTATGTGACTCATACCCGCCGCTATCTTGTTCGCATGGGTTTATTGACCAGCCTCTCACCTCCTTCTCGTCAGGATGGAAGCGGTGCAACGGGCAGCGTTTCGAGCGAGAGTGAAACCTTCTCGCCTCGTCTCCCCGTCGGTTTCGGGCCTTTTCACCGTCGGGCGTCAAACTGCCGTCGTCACGGAGACGCTGTGCGACTTAATCCCTCAGTTTGTGAGGACGTCTTCACGTTGTAGTCAGTCGCCTGACACGTCCGCTGAAACAGGAGGGTTGTTCCCCCGTTCATCATCTTGTGACACTCGACCTTGTTGCTGGTTGAATTTGAAAAAGGCCTCCACGTGTCATCGGGCATGTGCAGCGAGCACCGTGGGAAAAATGAAGCGGACGCGCTTTTGATCCTGGTGTTTAAAGCACACGAGCGTGGACGTGACACTCGTGATTGACTGTATGGGCTCTGTGTCGTCACAGGAAGGAGATAACAGCGACTCCTTATCACCCGTCAGGAGAGAGATGAACTCCTCTCATCCACATCTCTTGTGAGTGAGCCCCGCCCGCAGGAAGACGTCTGCAACTACAGCTTGTGACCCTTCATTGGTCTTGGCCATATTTTCACAGACTTTCCAAATGTGGTTTCGGTTATTAATCTCCAGAGTGTTGGAGCTTCTGTTCTCGTTGTCACTAGGAGGATGAATATATATAACACTCAGTATACAGCAACACTCTTGTCGTCTCTTCCGGTGAAGTTCAGGATTGATTTTTGGATCCTATCAATTACTTTCAAGACTCACAACAATGGGCTCACACTTGTTTGTGTTAGTTAGTTGTTACAACCCAATATGAGTCCAGGTAAATAATGAATCAAACGACAGTGGTCGCCCCGTATTAATTTGACATAGTTCTGTTTGTATGCTTTTTTAAAAAAGATTTTAAGACATTAGTGGCTTTACTGTCATTCTCCAACATCCTCCTCCTCCTCCTCCTCCCTCCCAACATCCTCCTCGTCGTCCTCCTCCTCCCCCTCCTCCCCCTCCTCCTCCTCCTCCTCCATCCCCACGTCCTCCTCCCCTCCTCCTCCTCCTCCTCCTCCATCCCCACGTCCTCCTCCTCCTCCTCCTCCTCCTCCATCCCCACGTCCTCCTCCCCTCCTCCTCCTCCTCCTCCTCCATCCCCACGTCCTCCTCCTCCTCCTCCTCCTCCTCCTCCTCCCCTCCTCCTCCTCCTCCTCCTCCTCCATCCCCACGTCCTCCTCCCCTCCTCCTCCTCCTCCTCCTCCATCCCCACGTCCTCCTCCTCCTCCTCCTCCTCCTCCTCCTCCTCCCCTCCTCCTCCTCCTCCTCCTCCTCCATCCCCACGTCCTCCTCCCCTCCTCCTCCTCCTCCTCCTCCATCCCCACGTCCTCCTCCTCCTCCTCCTCCTCCTCCTCCCCTCCTCCTCCTCCTCCTCCTCCTCCTCCTCCATCCCCACGTCCTCCTCCCCTCCTCCTCCTCCTCCTCCTCCATCCCCACGTCCTCCTCCTCCTCCTCCTCCTCCTCCTCCATCCCCACGTCCTCCTCCTTGTCCTCCTCCTCCTCCTCCATCCCCACGTCCTCCTCCCCTCCTCCTCCTCCTCCTCCTCCTCCATCCCCACGTCCTCCTCCTCCTCCTCCTCCTCCCCTCCTCCTCCTCCTCCTCCTCCTCCATCCCCACGTCCTCCTCCTTGTCCTCCTCCTCCTCCTCCTCCTCGTCCTCATCCTCCTCCTCCTCCTCCTCCTCGTCCTCCATCCCCACGTCCTCCTCCTCCTCCTCCTCCTCCTCCATCCCCACGTCCTCCTCCTCCTCCTCCTCCTCCTCCTCCATCCCCACGTCTTCCTCAGGTTTTATCTATTTGTGGCTCCGCCCTCTTTAGTAATTATTTGCTCTGACTTTGGTGTGTGGACAAAACAAATACAGACAAATATCTACGTACTAAATCTTTTCATCGTTTCATTGATGTTGGTTTAATAACACATTTGTGTAACACTTGTCCTCCT
>NC_061527.1:2105000-2135000 GCF_022379125.1 Scophthalmus maximus
GCAGACACTTTATTTACACATCCAGCATCGGAGTCGTGGTTTCGTCGGTCTGATGAATCTTAAGTCCAATATCCACTCTGTCTTTTAGCTCTGGTTTGGTCTCGTCTGTGTAAAAAGATGAGAAATGTTTCAGCAAAACCTAAAATATAAAAATAGTGAGATAATATTGACCTCACTATGTAAAGTGCCTTGAGACGATGTATGTTGTGATATGGCGCTACACAAATTAAAATTGAATTGAATTGAATTGAATTGAATTGAATTGAAAAAGCTCCACGGAGCCTGAAGATAGTTTCTTCCACTGAATCCTTTCTATGTTCAATTGTTGAATTCAAAGGATTAGTGGAGAAGTGGGAGACGACAGATGACACTAACCCCGGCGTTGAATAGAAACAAACAGAAAAAAAAGTTCTTATTACTCCGGAAGAACTTTTAAATTCTCTTCAGTTTCACATGAATCCAGTGAGTTGGTGGTAAATTGCCAACAGGAACTGTTAACAGCTTCACTGACGGACTTTTAAAAAAACATCCTAATCGATCAGTCAACGGAAATAAAAAAAACAATTAAAAAAAGGTACAAGATGAGAACAGCAGACGTGAAACAACCCAAAGAAACAGACAGTTTCATCCGGTGTGACGCCGTGTTTGACCGCTGCAGGCACGCTGGCCATGAAGGTCCTACGCAAGGACTCGCTGGCCATCAAGCTGAGCAACCGTCCGTCCAAGAGGGAGCTGGAGGAGAAGAACATCCTGCCGCTGCAGTCGGACCAGGAGAGGCTGGAGTTCCGGCAGCAGACGGCCACAAAACTGACCAGGTGAGCCTGCCGGGGGGGCGAGTCGCCGCCCCTACGTACGCGTTCACACGCCACGCGCGCGACAGACAGACGTCACGTGACCCGGCTGCTGAAGGGTGGTGGACAGGTGATGGACGAATCAGGGAGACGGAGACCGTGGACGACTGGAGCAGAAGTATTTGTTACAAGGAGGTCAATATACTGACGGGGATTTTCTGGTTCGTTGCACAGATCAACAAGTGGTCAGTGCATGGAGTTCCCCCCTAAAAAAACTCCCTATCTCAGTCAGAGTGACGCATTTAACTCTCAGAATCACGTGTCGTCATGTCACAGACATGATGTCTGTCTCCGTAGAAACGCCCTGTTTTTGTCTCAGTACATTTGGGACACAGGGGCAACCGACCTGGCAACTGCACTAAACATTCCGAGAGTCGGGACACAGATTTCCCTGGACAAGTTCCCAGTGGCGAATCATTAAAGCGTAAATGCCTCAAAGCCCCAGTGTGTAATTTTTATAATTTTCTGGCGGCATCTGGTGGTAAAGTTGCAAACCGCAACCAACCGAGCGGCCGACAGGGGACACTTTATGGCGGCGCACCGCTGATTCCATTTCCGGTTTCTGGCAGCGTCTGAAAATTCAACGTGATCTGGAACGTTTAGTTCAACAACCGTAGTCAACACGACGTAGAAACATGGAGACTCACACGTTAAAGTTCTTCTAAATATCACACGCTGTAGCTTTAAAAAATCTTGTTTTTTGCATACATCTTATTCAATAAAACAGGAATCATTCACATATTTAAAAAACAAAGTTTTTAATCATTAAACTCTGAAAATGAGACGCAGCTAATCACCGTCAACATATTTTCCTTTACCGATCAATCATTATTTTCCCATATTATAATAATTTGTCCAACCGCAAACAGTTTCTGACTTTTTATGTCTGAATTTATTGGTTTATTGAACCAGAAAAATTTGAATAAAGCTTTTAAATAATAAGGCATCTGAAAATATAAATAAGTGAAGGAAATAAAAGTTGAAATTCCCTTTGACTCGATCCAGAAGTCAGAGAATTCAGAGACGGTCAAATATTTCAATTTGTTTGGCAAATTGACAAAAAACAGCCTCAGTCAGTTTGTGTGCTCAGTGAAATCGCTGCACACTCACACAAAAACATAAAAATCATATAAGAATATGTTTCCTGTAATTATAAATGTTCCTTTCTTCTCTTTTCTGTCCAGGCGGTTGAGTCAAAGGCCGACGGCCGAGGAGCTGGAGCAGAGGAACATACTGAAACGTAAGTCGCTTGGTGAACGACGGAAGAAAAGAAAAAACCAGGCTGAAGGTGAATCGTCAGTTGTTCGTCATCGTGAATTTCTTCATGTCGTTCGTCTGCAGCTCGAAACGACCTGGAGGAGCAGGAGGAGAAGAGGGAGATCAAGAGGCACCTGTCCAAAAAGGTAAAGACGGAGACGAGACGCTTCAGTTCCTGACCTCAGCTGGAAATACGAACATGAGGTCAACATGGGGATCCAACTGCCTCCACTAACATTCCAGCATCTCCGAACGGACGATGTTATTATGTGTTACATCATCCTCTTCCTCCTCCTCCTGTAGCTCAGCCAGAGGCCGACGGTGGAGGAGCTGAGGGAAGCAAAGATCCTCATCCGCTTCAGCGACTACGTGGAAGTGGCCGAGGCCCAGGACTACGACAGGAGGGCGGACAAGCCGTGGACTCGGCTGACGGCTGCCGACAAGGTTCATTTAAAGTTTAAAGTCTATATGTATATATATATATATATATACAGTATATATCTATAATGTGTTTTATGTGCATGTTGTTCAGGCTGCCATAAGGAAGGAGTTGAACGAGTTCAAAAGCACAGAGATGGAGGTGCACGAGTCGAGCCGACATCTGACCAGGTGAGACGACGCGTCAAACTTTCTTTGTGTTTGTCGGCGAGATTTCGTACGCGGATCGTCCCTACGTCGCATCGGACATGGAGGATGAATGTGTCGCCGCGGTGTGAGCGCGGCCCGAGCTTCGTGAAGACGGAGGGGAGCTCGGCAGGACGTCGAGCGAGGAAGCCGGACGCTGGCCTCGTCGCCAGTTAGCACAACCGCCCGGTGTGGCTTCCCCATCGGCATTCCGTCCGGCTGAATCCCGGCCTGGACGAGGAACGGCCGGATCTTCGCGAGTTGTGTTAATGCACCAAATGAACCCGGGGCCAAACTCGCGCGAGTAACTTTCGAGGGATTGAGATTCACACCAACACCGGGGCCAAAATATTCATTTCCGTTCCCAACGAGGAACGGCGAGAAGCGTACGACCGCATTCCCGTCAGCCTCAGGTGTGTGGGGCTAACGCTACTGCGCTAAATGCTAACGTACAGCTGCTCTTAATTAGCTTCATCCATTGTCGCTAGTGCATGAATCAGCAGTAATTGGTTCACGCTGCTAACGCGAAATGAACGCGTCCTGCGGACGGGGATGCCACACCGGGCAGGTTGTGCTAACTGCGGCCAAAGCCAGCGTCCGACTTCCTGCCGAGCGGCTCTCCTCCTTCGTCCGGCCACGATACATGTAGCAACTGGTGTCAAAAAGCTCGGGCTGCTCGCACGCAGCCGCAAAAGTTTGAACCCCCGTTTCCTGGTACGTCAGGACGTCTGGGCTAACTGGCGCTCGCGACAACGCGTCAAGCTAACATTTGGTGACCTTGAAATTTGACCTTGGCGTGAACGCACCATAAAACGTTGCCGCCGTTCTCTTTGTCGTCATGTTTTTCCCCCGTGTCGCAGGTTTCATCGACCGTGAGGCTGCTCGGCCGAGCGTTTTGTGTTCCACGGGCTTCAGGAGACTCGCTGCTTCCCTGTCCAGCGTCAGACTGACAAACTGGACTCGACACGACGGGACTTTGAGCCGTCGCCGCAAAAAAACCCCCACAGGAGCAAACAAACGGAACAATCTTTTCCGATGGAGTCGACTCTTCTGGCCTGTCTCCTCTCTGGAGACTGGAGGTTTTAACAGACTTCTTGATACACAAAAGATTTTAATTGTCCATCAGAATCTGTGCCAATTTCAAGGAGGTGGATGACTTTTTTTTTTTCTTTTTAAACACTGGGATTGTTTTCTTGCCTTTCACCATGTGCTCCCTGGAGTTGACCTTACCTGGGGGGAGGGGCCTGCTCGGGTCGGCGCCGTGACATCTCACTTATCGTTCATCTCGTTTTGCCAGAGGAAGGAAAAATAGCCGGAGCTTAAGCCAAAATGTCTGAAAGAAATCCTAATCAACATCCCCAGAAATTGTTTAAAATAATTTCAAATTTCCTCCAAATGCTTTTTCCGAGGCCACAATCCCCCCGATTCAGTTCGAAGCAACTTGACTTGCTCCGGAGGTCGTGACCTTGAACGCAACTGGCTGTTGGAAGAGTTCAGCAACCCACCGCGTCGCTGTGCCTCCCGCAGTTTGGTTCACGGGGATGTAAAAGTTGCCAAATTGACTCGTTTGATTTCAAATATTATCTCTGTGGACGCAGTCAAATGTTGCTGAACTCTCTGATTAATGAAAAAATATATTTCATTGTGACGTACAAAATATGAAAACCCTGCCACCTTACTTTTTGTTTTTATTCATTGTTCAATCCATAGTAGGTGTAGGTGTGTGTGTGTGTGTGTGTGTGTGTGCGTGCGCGTGCGTGTACAAGAGTCAGTAATGTTACTGTCGCTTGTAGAGAAATATTCTCAGAACTATAAGACATGTACATAGCAAAGAAAGTAAGCAAGACTTTTCAAATGGTTTTGTTTTTGTAAAGCAGAAAAAAACTGCATGTCGTTATTAATTTATTGTTGAGTCTTATACGATGTATGCAGTTTCTTAAAGAAAGAAACTTATTAAAACAATTAATAAGTTTACGCTTCCTTGTTCCTTGTTTCGTATTACGATCACACACAAACATGCTCCAGTGATCGTCTCTGTGCAGCCGCCATTTCCACTGTCCGACAGGTCCACGTGGAAAGTTGTTCCCGAGTCGCTCGGCTTATCGACAGCAGCTCATGAGGAGTCTTCAGTTCAGTCGAGCGGAGACAAAGCCCCCACGGTCAGCGAAGTCCACAGTCCGTTAAGTCTCTCCTGCTGAATTCTGGGAAAGTGTCTGCAGCTCCGTGCGTCTACGCGGCGTGCATCAGGGTGCCGCAGTATTTATGCCACAGGTCGATGGCTTTGGTCACGATGGCGTCCGTGTTTTCCTGCGGGATCTGGAAGGGGGAAAAAAAGGGGGCGATTTACTACGACGGAACCCGGAAAAACAACGCGTTTCTGGGCAAAAAACATATTTTACATTCATTACTCACGTTGCACAAGAACCTGACCATGCCCTCCGGCCGGCTGATGCCCATCAACATGATATTGTAGCTCAGCAGAATCTCCAGAGCGACAAACACCAGAATCTTACAGGAGCCGCTGATCACCTTGTCCCAAACCCTAGAAAACATTACATTACATTACATTCATGTAGCAGACGCTTTCGTCCAGAGCGACTTAAAATAAGTGCATTCAACCATGAAGACGTTACTCAAAAGTGCAACCATCGATAGAGTACGTAAACATTTATCAAATAGGCAAAACAGCTTCAAGTGCTCATTTTAAATATATTTTTCATAAACATAGATAGCCTGACGCATTTCTTTTCTGTGGGAATAAACCCAGGGACTATTGTTTCGTGTGTCAATCCCTTTCTTTGTAAATTGACCTTCCGAATAACATCCAGCTAGAGTTGTGCGACTCAAACCGATGCCCAGTGGCCTTTTTGAAAAATGACTATCAATCGTGCTAGTTTTGATTCTCTCTTCCGGGTTTTCTGTTCCTCGTGTTGTTAAAAAAACATTGAACTTTCAATTTCCTGTGATGAAACTGAAACAAGCCACTAGAAGACAAATGCACAAAAACAGAATCCTCTGGAAATCATCTAATTCAATGAGCAAGAAGATTAATCAGAGGGTGACATATCCTCCCTAACACCCAAAACATTTGTACCTTCACAGTTTCCTGAAGTTGTAATATTCTTCTTCAATACCTGATCAACATAACTATGAAGTTTCATGAAAAAAAATCATCTAATTCGTTCTTCTTTGTGTGTGTGTGTGTGTGTGTGTGTGTGTGTGTGTGTGTGTGTGTGTGTGTTATATAATTACTTCAGGGAGTAAGGTGCAGTCTGAACAGGAGTATTAGATTACATTTCTGATTGTAGATCCCAATAAAACCCTCCACACTGGACCTTGAAAGACTTTGTGTGAGGGTGTCTGACCTCTGCAGGCTCGATTCCGGCAGGCAGCCGGCGAAGCAGCGTCTGAACCAGAGTCCGTACGGCAGCTGAGCCAGAGCGCCGCTGCTCTTCAGGTGGCTCAGCAGTCGAGGCTCTTCCTGACTCAGATAATGCTCCAGGCTCTTCGGCTGCACGACGGGAGGAGACAACAACAAAAAGTCCTAATTTGCACTGACGCACTTTGGAGAAAACTTCAAATCTGGCACTTTATAAACTGAATTTATACCAGGACTCCTCATACGCTTTGTATTGTTTTAAATGTGAAGGTAACATTTCTGTTTTAAATATCTCAACCAGTTCAAAAACTTTTAATTCATTCCAATACATACTTTTAAACCTGTGAACAATAACACGACTGTTGCACTAGTCCACATCCAGTTTTGAAGTGGGAAAACAAAATAATTTTTGTGGGAAGAAGCAACGTGATGTTTCATTTTAATCTATTCAATTCAATTCATATTTTTGCTTCTGACGAAAAGTTTTTTGCATGAGGTTCATTTACAGGAAATTTTTCAGTTTAGCTTTTTTTGGAAGCATATTCCTTCCACTGATGAAGGTCACAAGATTGCGGGCTAAAGTTCCGTAGAATTCCAGTAAGTGAACCTTGTGCTAAGATTTTTTGTTACATCATTATTTTCAAGCTTTGCTTAGAAACGACATTGTTGTGGGGTTTTTTAAAACTAAAAATGTTGAAAGTTCTCACAAGATGAGGGATCGAGTCTCCAAACTTTGTGTGGAACTGGTTGACGAAACACTTGATCAGCCAGTAGCAGTCGATCGGGTCGTCAACGATCTCCTCCATGGCTCGGCTGATGGAAAGGAAGTCCTCGTTTTCTTCATCCTGGAAAAGAAAGAAAACAATAAGACAACATCATGACACCGCAGCATCAGACGATAAATAAGGCAAGGAGGAACTCAAAGCATCAGCAACCGCATATTATCTGTGGTCAGATCAGCTCTTCTTCTTTTTACCGGCGGTGTGGTCTCGGAGCACCGCGGCAGCACCTGGCTCTCCAGCTGGAACATGCGCAGGTAGACGTGGGTGGAGGGCGTGGAGGAGCTGATGTACCTCATGACCTCCAGGGCCTCCAGGACGTCCTGGTACTGCTCCTTCCTGTAGCCGCCGACCAGAGCGTGGGAGTCGCCATGGGGAGGCAGGATGCCTGCGGGAACAAGGGAGGAGAGTTTTCACTGAGTAATCTGATTACCTTGAGGTTTTCTTTGTCCTAAAAGATCTTTTCCACTATCATTATCATAATCTTTATGTACGAGTTTGAGGAGTATAAGACAAAAAAAGGAAGCTCTGTCACCAGGTAGGACTCAAAGTACCTGCACAGTTTTACACTGCGACTCAGGTCTAGAGTTCAGACCTCATCACCTCGTCCTATCTGCACAGTTGCTGGAGAAGGACAGGTGGACAAGACACTGTGTGTTTCTTACCAAGCAGAACCTTCCACACATGGACCCGGTACACTGAGGGGAGGGGGAACCTCTGACTGAAGGTGCTCAGCTTCTCTAGATCTGTTGAGAGAGGGTGAGAGAGACACAGGTTATGTTATTTTATCACGACTCCACCACAGCTGGATGACGAAGCAAACACGAGGTGTAGATCAGGGTATTAACTGGACTATAGCTCAGAATATACCTCTCCAGTCCAGATTATATAGTGCACCCCGTTTGAGTTTTTCATAAATAGGTCTGTATTTCAATGTCCAGAGTTTTTGTTTCCATCATAATGGACTTTTTCTTCGGAACGACCCAAAATCATTCCAAAATAAGGGGAGGATTTTTGAAATGGAGGTAAAGGACTCGCCAAGCGTCACCGTAAAGTTCTCTGTGATAACATCCAGGTGAATCACCAAACCCACCATCCGCCGCCTGGCGAAGTGAAGCGTATCTCCGGTCTGACCGACGACTCGAGGAGAAGGTTTTCCCAGAGAACGTGATCCGCACGCCAAGAGGAAGACGGTGAAGCGCCATGGCGTACGCTCTGGAGAGGCAAGGCCGACTCAGGTACAGCTTTGGAAGGTTCAACCCAGGACTTTATATATCTTGGGCTCGACCACACTTTATCTCTCCTGTCCAGTTTAATATCTCCTCGTGTTTTTCATTGATGAAGTAACTCAGGGATTTGGAAATTGGAGAAACATTAAAAAATAGTCATCACAAAGTCATCAGATTTGAATGTTAGGGGGGGTATGAAATAGCCTAGTCTGTTTTATACTTTGGGTTAGTCCAGTTTATAAACTCCGGGGTATAAAGTGGACTATCCACTACAAGTGGAGACAGCACCTCAAAATCCATCATGATCTACCTCAAGCAACTGAAGCTTTTTTGTTTTCTTCCTATAAACAAATGTGACAGTCAATTTTGGGCAGATATTATTAATATTTAACCAGAAGTGTGTCAGGTTCACACTGAGGTTTCCTCTGTGTTGTTGTTGTTGTTGTTGTTGTTGGTGAATGAATGAATGTGATAGTGAGACTCTACCCAGAGGATTGTCCTTCAGCAGGATCTCCAGGGACTTCTTCTCCTCCACACCCCGGAAGCCCACCTTCTCGTAGTACGCAGAGCGGAAGTTCCTCTGCGAGTCGTCGGCCATGACGTGACCTGGGACTGTGACACCTTCAACACACGTTGTTATTATTATTGTACGACCTGATAGAGTGTAACACATCTCTCGCCCTCGTTTCACTGTGACACAAATGAAACAAATCTGCCACTTGTAATGTGAATATATATATATATATATATATATATATATATATATAACGTGTGTTATTAAATAGACTGTATATAAACAGCTCCTACCTCAGTGTTTGTCGCGTCTCCGACCTGTAGCCTGCGTTAGCTTCAAGCTAGCTGCTGCTGCTACATGACTCCGGCGAACAAGCTAACAGTCGGTTTATACGCAGAGACAAAACGAACCGAAGACGTTTCGTGTCGTGACAGTTGACTTTAACTGAGACACGGAGACACTACGACGTGACGTCCAGCTGGAAGCAACTGTAGCAGCGCCGATGCCACATTTCTAAAATTTAAATAGAGTTTGCGGTCCGCTACATGCTAGCTGCGAGTGTTGCTGTCAAACACTTCCGGTGTTGAACTTTCAAATTAAAACGTTCTTTTCTTATTTTTTCCCCCTTTTCTTCTTCTTCTCTTTCTTCTTATTAATACTATTTTACGTGTTTATGTGTTTTTATTATTATTATGTTTGTTTTTTTAAATTATTTTACGGAAGTTTGCATTTAACAGTTTATCGACGCACCCCGGAACCTTTTGTTCCGGAACCTTCTGTTCTGAGGGTGAGGATCAATAAACAGATTTACATTTTATCTAAACTTAAACAAAAACACCGGAAACATCACTGTTATCCTCCCCCTTCAAATAATACATCTTTATTTTAATAGGAAAAAAATGATATTATGAGAATAAAGTCGTCATTTAATGGAAAAAGATGATAATATCTTAATTTAATGTGGAAAAAAGCATTCATTTTATTTTATCTACCAACCATTACTCTAAAGTCAGTCACCCTTCTAACCACCCTGTTCCTGTTTATAAATTTTTCATATGCTAGAAAAAAGATTCATTATTTAAAAAAAAGATAGCAATGATTTTACCCGTGTATAAAAATCCCTTTCATGTGAATTCCTGCACCCAATTATTTCCATCTCTCCTTCGATGTGCTCGCAGCCTCATCTTCACAAGCTTGTCTGGTGTTTCCCGAACATGTTCAGTAACTTTAACCTTTGCTTGTAACTTTGACACTCTTGAATTTGACATAGCTTACAGTTGATGTCTCCCTTTAGCCCAACGTGACCTGACCTTCCTGATTTTCTACTCTTGTCACTGACTGATGAATTTCATGTAGTACATGTTCCATGATCAAACACACCAATACAGTAAGAATATTCACCCAACACTGGCTAAATGTTTTATCTTTAATTGATGCCATTTTATTCTGTTAAACGCTGTGGGCTCTTACAGCAACCACCCAAACTGAGAATATTAAAATCTCAACAGCGTTTAAGCCTCTGCGTGAAACTGACTATGATTAAGAACAGTACATGAAGCCACAGACTCAAACGTTAGGTTTTTTTTATTGTGAGATACTGAGAAAGTTACAAAAGTTTAAGCATGAAAGTACAAGGAACAATGGTTAACAACTGATCCAGTAAAAAAAAAGAAAAGAATTGTTAAGCTAATAAATGCAACCCAGCCATGCATCCCTCCTCGCACAAAACAGGATATTTTAATGTCAAATAAATGTAAACATACTACCCTTAATTTATCTTACCAATGCAAGGTTTAAAAAGTAGTTATATTCAAAAAAGATCCTAAAAAACAGATTTGAAATATGTCCATGCGAGAGTTTGGCCATTATTTTTAAGCCTATTTTAGGGGGCACCAACATTCATAATAACAAACACTTCATTTTCAAACCAAATACCTTAAGATGACTTGTATTAATAATAAAATCCATTCTCATTATAGTGTTCATGGTCATTGGACCCAGCATTTCAAAAGCATAGCAACACCAAACCTAAAACATAAAACTATTTAAAAAGTTCAAGAATTTTAAATGTTAAACTTGAATTTTTCTCCTCATACACAACTCACACATTTCTATTCTTTAACTCAGTTGCTTTTCCAAACATTAAAAATAGATGATTCAGTTGCAAGATAAGAGCTTGCATGTACATGACCCTTTCTTTGCATGATTTAATGGCTGGAGAAGTTGGAAAAGCTTGTATGACAGTAGCGAGTCGTTAATGAGGAGGAGGTGGGAGTGCCCAGGTCCACGCTGCTCCTGCGGGAGCTTCGTCGTGAGCCACTCCTGGAGCCTGTGGTGGATCCTGGGGCAGAGCTGACATTGTATGGACTGCTGATCCCTCTTGAGGACACAGTTGATGCCTGGAGCATTCTAACCCCAGTGCTTTCCTCCACCAGGCAATTATCCAGAGCCTCCTTGTAAGAGATCTTAAGTTTGCTCTTGGGGCAGGTCAGATTCTTTGTGTGGTGTCTGATGTCTTGGAGCTTCTGGGCTGATCTCACATCCAGCCAGTCCATTTTCAAAGCATCCTCTATGGATCTTCTGCAGCCCACTTCTGGGTCATAAAGCCCCCCAGTTACAAACTGGTACTCCAAGAACCTCTGCCCTGCCTCATGTGGCAGCCACATCTCCTTCAAGGCCTCAGCGGCAGACATCTTTTTCCTGGTTTTTACATCCTCAAAGCCAAAATAGGCTTTCTGTGCAGGCTTGAGCTTGGTGGCAAAGTCGTCATCTATTATGCCCTGGCGGGAGGCCTCTCGGATGCCAAGCCTACTGCCAGTTGTGGGATTGATGATTCCTCCAGTGCAGGCTTGGGCCTCCAGCAGTCTCAGACCAGTGATTGAATCCAACAGACCACGATTTACAGCCTCCATGATGGTTATCTTCTCTAGAGACTCTGTGTCAAAGATGGCACCCACAGGTTCCTGTTCACCCACTGCCTCAACAGGAGAGGCCAGAGTGATAGACATGCTGGCTTTATGCTTAAGGGAGTCAGGTGAGTCTGGAGCAAAACTGCTCATTTTACCACCACGCTCTGTGATAGTGGTAGTTCTTGTTGTGGTCATCTTGGCTAGAGTGGGTGATAAGGGTCTCGGCACAACTGATGATGATGATGTCATTGAGGCTTCTGATGTTCTTAAAGTTGATGATGATGTCAATGAAGATGTAACTGAAGATGCTGATGTTCTTGAAGTTAATGATGAGGCTGTCACTGAAGATAAAGCAGATGGTTTTGAGGTTGTTGATGATGATGATGATGAAAGTGATCCAGGTTTTGTCTTTTTAGTGATAATATCTGCAAATTCAGCGAGGGTGATGGTATGTGAGCGGTACTGATCTAGAACTGTATGGTCAATAACTCGCTTTTCAAGCAGATCATTAATGTCATACTGTTTTCCAGTCTTCTTGTCATTGATAACCAACCGTACAGAACCATCTGGAGCAGTGGTGGTGATGTCCTCCCACTCACACTCCTGCTGGGACAGCTCCAGATAAGTGTCGTAGTCAATATACCCTTTGTCATATGCTTCACGAACCGTCATCTCGTTATTAGTTTCTGGATCCACAATTACCACTCTCCTCGTTCTCATAGTGTTCTTGTGAGTTGACTCTAACTTTTTCTTGTCCACGATAGGCAGAAGAAAAAGGCCGGTCTTCTTATCTGTAATACAGCGTTTCTTAAGGTCCAGATAGGTAAGGTTTTCCTCCGTGTTGGGGTCAAAGAAACCCTTGGTATCATCATCCTCATCTGTCAGGATCTTGTTCATTTTTTCATCAAAGTAACCTCTCTTATAGGCTACATTCACGTCAATGCGATGACTGTGTTCAGGATCAATGATACCACCACTGGCAATTTGGGCCTCTAGTAGACGGATGCCATGACCTTTCTCCACTATACCTCTCTCCATGGCCTGAAGGAGAGAGATAATCTTGTCTGTACCAGGCATTTTGAAACCAGTCACAGCTCTCTCTGCTGCAAGCAGCTTATCCTTAAACTCTGGCCCAAAGAGTCTTTTATTATAGGCTTCACTAACAGTCAAATACAGGTTGTTGATGGGATCAATTATAAAACCTGAGGCAGCCTGGGCCTCAAGCAGTTCCAGGGTAGTCCCAGGTCGCAACAGCTTATCTTTCATGGCCTGATAGATGGGCATAACTTTATCGTTGGCTTCATCATAAACTCCTGCTATGCAGGCGGAACCTCTAAGGTAGGTGTGCAGACGGTCTTCAATCTCCTTACTTGTTAACTTGCCTTTGTTTAGTAGGTCTATATCAGACTGTTTCAGCAGGTTTGCATCGACCAGATCTGCGACTGACACCGGTTCCCTGAGCCCCCGGACAGTAAATTGCTCTTTAGTTTCAGGTAGAAACAAAAGACCTGTGCTTGGATTAGCTTTACATTTTTTCTTCAGAGATACATATGTGCTTGCTTGTTGGGATTCTGGGTCCAGATAACACTTAGGACCTTGATTCAGGGCCTGGTATAGGTCATCATCTATGAGACCCCGATCCATAGCAATGTCTTTCGGTAGGAAAACACTGATGGCGGGGTCCAAAATTCCCCCTACACACTCTTGAGCCTGAAGTATACGTAAAGCTGTGTCCTTGTCAATTAATCCCATCCTCATGGCCTGGCCTGCTGACAGGAGCTTGGTAGTATTTGGGTCTCTGTAACCTATGGCGGCAGCCTCAGCTGCAAATAACTTTGACTCATCCCCTTTATCCACTACTCCTCTGGCACATGCTTCTTTTACTGTCAGTTTCTGATTAGTTTTGGGGTCAATGATGTGGCCTGTAGCTGCCTGGGCGTCAAGTAGCAAATCAGCACAGCTAGAAGACATAATATTCTGTTTCTTTGCCTCTGTAAAGGTCATTTTCTTTAAAGGTCCAGCAGCAACACCAGCAATTGACCCTGTCCCCTTCAGGAAGACCCTCTTATCAACAGAAACATCTTGGACAGTTTTCTCCCCTTTTATAAGTTGGTGCAAAGTAGGTTTATCCAGCACCCCACATTCAAGCAACTGCTGTGCTGTGACTGTTTTACGGACACCGTCAAAAAGTAGTTTGGTGGGGTCAAAAGTCTCAGAGATGGGCAAAAGTTGTAGGCCTGTGCGAGGCTCTGTCTTACATCTTTCCTTCAAAGTCCCATAACTGACATCATTCTCAGGTTCTGGGTCAAGGTAACAAGCCGGACTCAGTTTTAGAGCATGACGGAGGTTTTCATCCAAAAGGTTGCGTTGGATAGCTGTGTCTTTTGGCAGGAACACACTGAGATTAGGATCTAGAATTCCCCCCACTGACTCCTGGGCCTGAAGGAGGCGTAGCCCAGTGTTCCTGTCAATTAGCCCC
The DNA here is from genome assembly GCF_022379125.1 of Scophthalmus maximus. NCBI lineage: Eukaryota > Metazoa > Chordata > Actinopteri > Pleuronectiformes > Scophthalmidae > Scophthalmus > Scophthalmus maximus. The sequence continues at coordinate 2,119,022 of NC_061527.1, forward strand.
TTCTTCATGGCCTCAAACACTGAAAGAGGCTTGCCAGAACTAGGATCCTTGTATCCCACAGCAGCAGCCTCTGCTGCCAACAATCTGTCTCGATCACTAATGTCTACCACTCCTTTAGCACATGCCTCCTCTACTGTCAGCTTGTTATCAGTTTTAGGGTCAATGATGTGGCCTGTTGCAGCCTGAGCTTCCAACAGCAAATCTGCACAATCATCAGGCAGAAGCTTCTGTTTCTTCGCTTCTGACAAAGATATTTTTCCTTGACGCCCTGCCATCACTCCAGAAATAGGTCCAGTACCCTTCAGATAAACCATCTTTTCCACAGATACCTCTGGAACCGTTTTCTCCCCTTTCACTAGCTGGTTAAAAGTTGGCTTGTCAATGACTCCACATTCAAACAGCTGCTGTGCTGAGACTGACTTGCGGACCCCTTCAAACATTAGTTTGGAAGGGTCCTTCCGCTCAGTGATTGGCAGAATAATTAGGCCTGTGTGTGACTCTGTTTTGCATTTTTTCTTTAAAGCCCCATAGCTAGCATCACGCTCAGTGTCTGGGTCAAGATAATATTTAGGACTCTGGTTTAGCGCATACAAGAGGTCTTCATCCAAAAGATTGCGTTTTATAGCTATTTCTTTCGGGAGGAACACACTGAGGTTGGGATCTAGAATGCCCCCTGCAGACTCCTGGGCCTGCAGAAGGCGTAGCCCAGTCTTCCTGTCAATTAATCCCTTCTTCATTGCCTCAGACACTGAAACTGGCTTAGCAGTGCTAGGATCCCGGAAGCCCACAGCAGCAGCTTCTGCTGCCAAGAGTCTGTCTCGATCCCTATTGTCCACCACTCCCCTGGCACATGCTTCCTCTACTGTCAGCTTCTGATTGGTTTTGGGGTCAATTATGTGGCCTGTGGCAGCCTGAGCATCCAGTAGCATATCTGCACTATCTGTGGGCATAAGCATCTGTCTCTTGGCTTCAGATAAAGACATTTTCCCTAAAGGTCCAGCTGCCACAGCGGCAATTGATCCTGTTCCCTTAAGAAATACCTTCTTATCCACAGACACCTCTGGGACAGTTTTCTCACCCTTTATTAGCTGGTTAAATGTTGGTTTGTCGAGCACTCCGCAATCCAGCAACTGCTGTGCTGTTACTGGTTTACGTACACCATCAAAGATGAGTTTGGAAGAATCTAGCTTTTCAGTGATTGGCAAAAGCAGGAGACCTGTGTGGGGTTCTGTCTTGCATCTTTTCTTCAATGCCCCATAGCTGACATCCTGTTCAGTGTCTGGGTCAAGGTAACAAGCAGGACTCTTGTTAAGAGCATTACGAAGGTTTTCATCTAAAAGGTTGTGCTTGATTGCTGTGTCTTTAGGTAGAAACACACTGAGACTGGGATCTAGAATTCCTCCCACTGACTCCTGGGCTTGCAGGAGACGTAGCCCCGTATTCCTGTCAATTATTCCCTTCTTCATAGCCTCAAACACTGATAGAGGCTTGGATGCGCTCGAATCCTTGTATCCCATGGCAGCGGCCTCTGCTGCCAATAATTTGTCTCGATCTCTAATATCCACCAGTCCTCTGGCACATGCTTCCTCTACTGTCAGCTTCTTATTGTTTATAGGGTCAATGATGTGGCCTGTGGCCGCCTGGGCTTCCAGAAGCAAATCTGCACAACCATTACTCAGAAGCATTTGTTTCTTAGCCTCTGATAAGGACATTTTGCCTTGACTCCCTACTAAAACACCAGCAATGGGTCCAGTCCCCTTCAGATTGACATTTTTCTCTACAGACACATCTGGGACAGTTTTCTTGGCCTTTTCTAGGTCTTTAAGTGTTGGCTTGTCAAGGACTCCACAATCAAGCAGTTGCTTGGCTGTGACAGGTTTCCGAACTCCATCAAAGACAAGTTTTGACGGGTCTGTCTTATCAGAGACAGGAAGAAGCAGAAGGCCGGTGTGCGGATCTACCTTACATCTCTTCTTCATTGCCTTATAAGTAGTACCTTTCTCACTGTCTGGGTCCAGGTAGAGCTCAGGCCTCTTATTCAAAGCACGATTTATGTCATCATCAATTAGATCACGCTTAATGGCTGTGTCTTTGGGAAGGAACACACTAAGTACAGGATCTAGAATGCCTCCCACAGACTCCTGGGCTTGTAGCAGACGTAGTGTTGTGCTCTTGTCAACCAGTCCTTTCTTCATGGCCTGATATACTGAAATGGGTTTGCTTGTGCCAGGGCCACCATATCCTACAGCTGCGGCTTCTGCTGCTAACAACCTCTCTCTGTCCTCTTCATCAACTACACCTTGATCACATGCCTCCTGAACTGTCAACTTCTGGTTTGTTCTCGGGTCAATGATGTGGCCTGTGGCAGCCTGAGCATCCAGTAGTAGGTCAACGCTATCTGGTGGCAGGAGATTCTCTGTCTTGGCTTCGGTGAAAGTCATTTTGTGGAGAGGTCCACTGATGGAACCATGACCTTTTGGACTTTCAACAACCACGCCAGCAATCGGGCCTGTCCCTTTAAGGCTGATTTTTTTGTCGACAGATACCCCGGGGACAGTCTTTTGCCCCTTCACAAGCTGGTCAAATGTTAGCTTGTCTAACACACCACAGTCAAGTAGCTGGTTTGCTGTAACTGGCTTTCGGACTCCATCAAAAATCAAAGTTGCACCATCCAAGGTTGGGGGCTCTCTAGCGCTCTTAAGTTCGGTCTCCATGTTTTTTCTGACTATGGTCACATCTTGCAGTTCTTTCTGGATGGCTAACAGCCTATTTTTATATGTCTCCTCAAGCTCCCTGAGTTCCCTCATTAGCCTTTCAATCTCACTTTTCAAAGAGCTCTTTTCCCTCTCCATACGCTCCTTGTCTGTGTCATATTGCCTGATCAGACTCTGCTTGCCCTCATATTGGTCCTTCCAGTAACTTAAATCCTTCTTTACCCTTTCGTTCTCATCCTGTAGATGTTGTTTATTGCGAACCTCAGAATCGAGGGACAGTTTAATGCGATTGAGTTCCTCTTCTAGCCCTAGGGAGCGATCTTTGTCCTTATCGGACGATTGCAATTTCAGCAACAGAGCATCTCTCTCCTTTACAATCTCACTGTACTGTGACTGATAGGAATTCATCGTGGCTGTTGTCTGCAGAGGGGAATAAAGCAGAGAGAAAAGGTTTGTCAATGATGAGATGCATTGATGAATTTACATTGTGTCAAGGACTAACTTTTTTTGCATTTTACATCAAAGCATACAGTCATATAATCAATTATACTGGATGTGCGTAAAGGCGGGCCGCACACATACATGCTCTATTCATTTTTTTCCAGCAGCATAATATAGAAATATATCCAACATTGAGGTTTGTCTTAATTAGATGCAACAGAAGATTCAAATCAACAAATCATTTTCTGTGCTTGCTGTGAATCCACCATTCTTCATTTGTATTAATTTAAAATGTTAAGAAAATAGACAGAAGATGTCAAAATTTTCAATCTAAAACCATTTAAAAAAATGTTGCTGTTATTAATGATAATGACAGATACGAGTCTGTGTGCATTCCGCCAACATTTGTTTTGCTTGTTGAGTTAGCATTGTATTACGCAAACTGCTAATTCCCAAGAAAAACATGAAAACAAACAATATCTTACAAGACTGGGAAGTAATAGTATCTGGACAATGGTATTACAGTATTCCATTTTTAAAGAACATTATCCAGTTGAAAACTAGATAATTAAAACACTCAAATTTCTTTGATATTCTTTGTGGAATCAACTTTCCCAGTCCTGCAAAAAAAAATACCCATATGAACACTAAATTGTTTACAGCAACTACAACATAAGCAGACCAGCCTCTTTGACTATGACTTTGTTCAGATTGGAATAGTAACTGTGGACATTCTGTAAATTTGCAAAACAGCACAAATAGATTGTCGGATCTCAAACTGCAAGAAGAGGTTCCTTAAATAGTTTAAATATGAATTATTTCTTTTAAGTGTCCACCTGTGCCGTTTTCACAAATCTAGCAAAATGTGTCCAGTAAGACCATTGCGATGCGACAACAACATTGAAACTGCATTAGACTGGAGGACCGGCAGTAGTGATGTCACTGAGGATGTTGCATGCAAGCGATTGACATGCAAGGTAATTCAAACACATACAGATGTATGTGTTCAAATCAGAGTTACTGGGGGGGAAAGGCATCTACAGATGTTTTAGCAAGCATGCAAGCAAAAGTTTGGCTACAGACAGGTTCAGCTACTGGATTGTTCCACAGCAGGACTCTGATTTGATTTGGAAAGACGAGAACAGTCCAGGCCTAAGTGCCAAACTTCCATGTACCTCAGTGGCCATCTTTTGTATTCGCTCAGTCTCCAGCTTGAGTTTCTCCCTCTCGGAGGAGAGCTCTGAGACCAGGTTACGGTACTCTACATTGCTCCGCTCACTGGCCTTTAGCTGCAGGTCCAGGGCAGTGATCTGGGAGGAGAGCTCATCGTCACTTCCCTTTTTGGATTTCAACAGTTCCTCTTTATCATGTCTTGCTTTTCTTAGCTCCTCCTCCAGCCCCAGCCTCTCCTTGGTCTGGGTTTCTGTCATCTCCTTCAGTCTTTGAAGCTCAGCGGAGTTCTCGTTTACTTCCTTCATTTTTTCCTCCGTGGTTTTGTAAAGAAGAAGGTTTGCCTCCTTGACTCGCGCCTGCTCCTGGAGGAGTTGCCGCTGCAGAGCCTTCAGCTCAGCACTCAGCTTGGCCGTGTGCTCTGCAGAGGTCTTGCTTTGTCTCGAGCTTCTCTCCAGCTCCTCCTGCAACCTTTGACGCTCTTCTTCACCTCTCTTTCCTGACGTGCTGGCTTGTTCTTGGCTCTGGCGTAGAGCGGCGATGGTGCTCGTGTACTCTGTCATCGTCATGGTGGTCTTTTCCAGCTCTGTTTCCACCTGCCTTCTTCTGGCCACTTCGTCTTGGCTGGCCTTCCTCAGATTCTCCACCTGGCTCTCCAGCCCATCCCTCACGGTCTGCAGGTCCTTGATGCGTCCCTGTAGCCTGCTCACGTTTTGTTCTACCCTGCTTCGCTCCCTGCTCTCCATCTCCAGCTCTGACCGCATCTTCTCAAGCTCCCCCTGGCACTCCCTCAGCTGGGTCCCAGCTTTTGACAAATTGGTTAGCTTCACCTGCAGCTGGGCCAGACTCTCTTCAAGCACATCCTGCCCTTCCTCTGTGGTCTTTCTCCTGCGGGTCTCCTCCTCTAGAGTATGTGTGACGTAGACCAGCTGCTCAGTCTTTTCCTGCAGGGCGTTCATGACCTCCGCCAGCTCTTCTCTGTACTTGCTGCTCTCCTTGTCTCTCTGCCTCATCAGCACCTCCACCTGACTCTCCAGCTCTCTCCTCCTGCGCCCTTCCTCCGTGATGACAGCACGCTGACTGTGGGCTTCCTCCTCTGCCCTATTCTTTTGGTCCTCAGCCTGGCTGAAAGACATCCTGAGCCTCCTGAGCTCCTCCTCCATATCCTTCCTCTCCGCCTCCATCCTGTCATACTGCAGCCGGAGCTCAGCTGTATCCTCATCCCTCAGGGCCGCCAGTCTCTGAATGTCTGTGCGACTGACGCTGACGTGGGATTCGTAGCTCAGCTTTAAGTTACTGACCTCGGCACTGCATTGGCTCCTTACCTTTGATATCTCCTTCAGTAGCTCCTTAATCCTCGCTGCCTCCTCCGCCAGCTGCTGCCGCAGCTGTTCGATCTCGTGATCCTTAGTGACCACGCTCTTCTCCACCTCCACCTTGGACCAGCTGACCGTCTCCAGCTCCTTCTGCCTCTTCCTCAGCACTGACTCATACTCCTCCTGCTGCTGGGTGTAGCGCTCCTCTGCCAGCCTCCTCTTACTCTTTTCTTCCTCAAGCGAGTAGTTGAGTCGCCCCACCTGATCGTTGAGGTCTGCCAGCTGGTTCTGAGTGGTCTCTAGGCTTTCCTTGGTGGAGTTGCACTGGAGCGCCGTGTTTTGCTTGACTTCCTCCATCGACAGCAGCTGGTTCTGGGACTGGGACAGCTCCAGCTGGTAGCGGGCGACACTGTCTTCCAGTGATTTGTTCTTGGAGTTGCGGTCTTGCATGTCCTCCTTCAGCAGGCGAAGCTCTTCCTCCAACAGGTCAATCCTGGTGTTGCGCATCTGGAAGCAAGACAAAACAAAGATGAAAGCAGAGGTAGTTTTATGAACTGTACTCAAGAACATCTGGATGTAAGGAAAACACAACACTTCACAAACAGCTACTTAATCAACTGATTCAAATGGTTATAACTTCTTCACCCAACTTCGTGAAATGTTGCTTAACTTAATTTGGAATGTAACTTAACTTAAACTTAAATTCCTTTGCGAAGGTTGTTAAATTATGTTTTCATCGATTTCTACGAAATTTTGTGGAATACGAAATAAACGGGTGGATCCGAGATATATTTTTTTAAACTTTCTTTAAGATGCGGAGATAGGGCGTTAGCCTTAGCGGAGGTTTGTGCCATTCAATTTTAAAATGTAACTTAACTAAACTGAACATCAACTGATTATTATGATATAAATATGACAGATTTAGACTTTTTTTTCATTGGTTAAAAGTTTAAAACAAACAAAGGAAGCAAACATTTAAAAAAATAAAATAAATATATATATATATAAAGCAAGCACAAATATTCAAAGATCAGTACCTTGAGCTCCTCCATGTTTTTGAGCAGCTCTCCCAGGTATTTGTAGTAGTCACCAGAGAGGGTGAACAACTCCATGTAACGCGTCTGGAGATGTGTTGCCTGGAAAACAGAGAAAGAGCAAAGTCGAGGAATTAAATCACATCAGTCATCTCAGTGAATTTTGACCTCATCCCCTCTAACCTCTCAAACAGAAAACATATTTTTATTCTAGTACTGGTGGGTCCCGTGTTGGGTTCCACTGGAGTGCAGTTACCTCCTGATTGAGATCCATTGATGGGGACTTCAGCATTGTCCTCTTGATCGGGATGTTGAGCAAAGTCTCCAGGCCAGATGTGTAAGAGGCGAGGTATGCCTCATAGTCCTGTAAAGACACACAGTCACATTAGGATTGTACAGGAATGGGACGGACATAAAGGAGGATGAACAACCTGAAAACATAAAGCCTCTGGCCACGACCGTCACCGGCCACGGAGGCTTTAAATTCTAAAGTGAAAATCCTGCTTGTGCTGGACACAACCTGCGTCCTTACCTTGACAGAAGTCACACAGGCCTCGTTGTCCTTCAGCACACTGTCCAATGTCTCTCTCCTCGCTTTGATTTCCATGTTCAGTGCCTTGAAAAGCAACGATATCAAGATTCGTCAGATGGAAGTAGACCGACAGCAGGGTAAGCAAGCTAATCGAGAGCAAACCAAGGGCCGAGCAGCGGACCTTCTGGTTGTTGATGTTGTCTTTCAGTGTTTGGACGTTGTCTATCTTGGTGGCCTGCAGGGCGTCCTGTTTTTTCCGCGTGGCATCGATCCATTCATCAAAGGAGCTGCTGGTTTGCTTGTAGTGTTGTAGCTGGGGCAGATACAGCTGCAGATCCTGGAATCTGTCGACACAAGATTCAGGAGGAGGTCGCAATGAATTCAGCATCTCTCTCAAGAGGCACTTTGATAACCGTTCCAATTTGGAAAATATAGACAGGAAGTCTGAGAGGGATTTCGCTTGTACACAAAGCTCTAATCGAATTGGCTCTGAAAGTGTTAACTGGTTGACCCCTGACCCAGACTTCAGTTGAGAGAGAGAGAGACCTACTGTACCTCATGTCGATCTGTCCCTGGATTCGTCTCCAGCGGTCCAACAGCAGTCCCACCTGCTCAGTGTATTTGGACAGCATCAGGTCACACCTGTGGAAGGTACCGACCACTTGGCCGTTCCAGTGGCTCGCATTGGCCAACTGGGCCTCCATGGCGGCCACGACCTCCTTCTTCTGATCCAGCTCTGCTTTGATATTCTACACATGAACGGCAAAAATTAAGCCGAGTCGTGAAGCTGAAATGTCTACAACAGTTGAATTTAGACTAAAGCTCCAAATTCCCCACGCAGAGAAGTGTGAAAACAGGACGTCTTATACAACACCTTCAGCTCCGATATATAATCCTCCACTTCACTCGGCGACAGAGAGGTTGTATCTTTCTCCGTCAGTCTCGCCTCGTTAACTTTCACGATGTCCTCCGCTCGGGCCACACTCTCCAGCATGTCCATTAGAGCCTGCAGCCTGATGTAGATGGTAGAGATCAACGAGAGGCGGAGAAGGACGTCATCGCAGGGAGATGAGATGCAGTGTTTTTTTTTATAGATGGTGTGGGTGAGGTTTGTGTCATAATATCTTCCTGTTAATTTGTGGGTGTAAATGTGCATAACATATCTTTCCACCGATGGTTTCCAATCAAGAAACTAGAACGTTGTTGGAGGCGCCCCACAAGGATCATTACTGGGTCCCCTGCTTTTCTTTTGACATACAAAATCTACAAAAAAAATATTTCCCCAGCACCCATTTAGTATTGTTGTGTATTTCTAAGCCAATGATCCCATGTTTTATGTCTTCAGCTCCAGTGCAAACCAGGCTTAAACTAATTTGAAACTTCTTCCAAACTCCAAAAGACCAAAGGCCGAATTGTTGCTCTAATATGTTGCAAATTAGATTCATATGCAATTTCAATATATTTCTATTAGCTATCCTGTTTACATTGTAAACATTATTGCCATTTCCATATTTCCTTATGTTTATGCTGCATGTTTACTCATCTATTGCGTCTCCTTATTTGTACAATTCCCTTTGCTGCTGCAACAAAACAAATTTTCCCCTTGTTGGAATAATAAAGGATTTTCTTATTTGATCTTATTGACTGGATAAGTGAGAGGATATCCGGTCGATAAGAGAGAGTCGAGGACTTCCTGAGTTGGAGAGTCAAGGACCTCGTGAATTAAGAATTTTTGGTTTTGTTTTGTACCTCTGTAGGAAAGCAGCATAGCTGCTATCCAGGCTGCCCAGTCTTTCGTTGGTGCTGCCCAACTCGCTGCGGAGGAACTGGGCTTTATCTGAATCCTTCATGCCCTCCAGCTCCTTCAGGATATGCTCCCTCAGACGTGAGTATTCCTCACGAATCGAGTCTATGTCGCGCTGCTCCCCCTAAAAGAAAGCAGACAAATACAGTTGTGTTCACTCCCAGTGAATATGGTGTAAGACAACTTTTCAATGCTACACGCTTGTCGGTCTTGCGTCTCCTTCTGAATTTGCGTGTCCACCTCCAACTGTGTGATCCTGAGGCCGCACTCGTGCGCCCCGTCGTCCCCGAGGCAGATGTGAACGTGCTGGCTCAGCGAGCCCTCGGCCGCCTCCAGCCTCAGTCTGAGCGCTTGCAGATCTGATAGGCTGCGGGAGGTTGAGGAGGACACCTGCACCTTCTTCTTCGGCGGCTCTGTCTTGGTCACTTTCACCTCCTTCTTCACGTCCGCTTTCCTCGCCGCCAGCTTCTTCCTCTCCGCTTTCCGCCGCTCTTCCTCCAGCCTCCAGGCCTCCGCCTCCGCCTCCGCCTCCGCGGCAGCTCGTTCCTGCTGCTGCCCGGCTGATTCCTGTGCCACTACTTCTTCCTGATGTGCGACTGAGGGGAGACACAAGATATGTTTTATGAGATGAAACAGCCAAAGGAGAGTGTACAGTAGAAACAAACCAGTCGGACGGCAAAGAGCGTTCAAAGATGTTCCAGCTGTTACGCGATAAGCCGAAAAATGTACAATCAATGGAGATATGAAATAAAATTATTACAAAATGGTGGGACTTGTTTTGCACCTAAATTGTTCACAATGACAAAAGTAGTTTGTAGTTTGAAAAGACTGAAATCTTTATTTTATTTTTCAGATTTTGATACATGTCAAATTTGGATATTGTAATCAGCCTCTGACATGGCTCTACTCTACTAAAGACTAAATGGCAAAAATCATAGATAATTTGATTGCGTAATATTTGTCCTTCTTTGTAACAGCTGTTTTGAAGAGTCATTATCATCAGAACTAGCCTGGCATAGCCAGACTAATACTCAAATGCGTATTAGTCTGGGACCTGTCGGTTTGTCCTCGCCGACGGACGCGGACCAATCACGCGACGTCTGTTGAGCGACGCAAAATGTCAACAGACCAGAGCAGAGAGGGGATGATGTGATGTCTGCGATGTCTGTGATGATGATTCCACGACGTCTGTGAACGAGTGTCGCCGCTTTCGTGGGAAAAACATCGGGCGCTTTTAGTCAAATGCTCGTTCATCTGCGGCAGCCATCTTGGTTGTTTTCGAAAGTCGCTTCCCTCCGCGTTTGCGGTATAAACCCCGCCCGTTATCAGATGGTCGGTTTTGATTGGACCGACAAGTTTTCAGTCGGTGGGAAAATCACTTTCCAATGGAGGATGATCCAGACCGCGAGTCTGGGTCCCAGGCTATTACAGAACTACATACCAATGAAACATTGGCACTGCAGCAGTCATCGATCTCAACAAAGAGCATTTCATTTGCATTGGTCACACAGTGTTTTTCGTAATACTGACTGTAGGTCGGCAGCTCCACCACCAGCTGGTCGTAGCGGGCCTGGGCGCCGGTGAACTGCTTCTCCATGTTGCTCTTGTCCTCGTCGGCAAACATCTGCGAGCCGAGGTAGCTGCGCTTGAACTCTTCCCAGTGAGTCTCCAGGTTCTTGATCATCAGGCGATACTCCTCAGGACGCATCTTGGCCAGCTGAACACACACACACACACACACACACACACACACACACACACACACAGAGAGAGAGAAGAGAGAGAAGAGCCGTCAGAGAAACATAAGTTAAACCATTTCCATTACAACAATGATGATATTAACTTGTAATATAGATGAGTTGATGACATATCAGTTTTTTGGGGGGTTCATTTTTACGTAGTCTGAGAATCAGAGTGGTATCATGTTGTGAAACTGGTGATTTTAGTTGAAGGTGGCAGGTTGCCAGACAATATATATATATTGTATATATGTATATATATATACAGTTACGGAAAATGTTCGGAACAACATTTGTTCCAAGAGCGATTTCGGAGACAGTCATTCATCACACTTACCATGGATATGTTGAGGGAGTTGATGCTTCTGATATCCAGGAGACAGTACTGCCAGGCGATGAGACTCCTGGCGTTGATGTACAGCTGATTCCAGATGGACAGGATGGCCCCGTAGTACTGCTCGTTCCTTCGGACGACACGGAGAGGGACATTTTCGAAAACCTTCACTCCGCCCCGAAAGAAACCATTCTCCACCATTTCTCTCTTTGCGGCCAGGTTACTGTCCGTCGACACCTGCGCGACTTACTTGTGAGCCAGGCTGACGCTGATGGGGTTGGGCGGCGGTATGATCAGACACACGGACGGCACCAGCATGTCCAGTCCCCCCGGGCCGGTCACCTCCCACTTGCTGCGCTGACTGTTGTCATTCAGGATGGCCTCGTTGTCCTTGCAGATCACCTTCTGCAGAGACACGACGGGGGACAGGGACACGGCGGAATCACGCCCGGCTCCACACGCGAGCAATATCTGGACGGCTCGCGTCCGAGGGGAGCGCCGGTCGCTAAGCGCCTTGGGATACCCCGGTCGGGGGGAAACTCACCTGGTCTTGCTTGAAGTCGCACAGAGCCTTGACGATGACTTGGCTGCTGCTCTTGTCCTCGGGGTTCCTGGGCTTCAGTCTCACGATGCTCTTCGACTTGTTGACCAGATGCTGCACCTGCCTCTTGTTGTCCATGATCTTCTCCTTCTCCCTCTGCACACACATTCAGTTTGCGGATCAGTATCACTGACAGACTGTAGCTTGAAGGATAAACGGATTACAACTGGACAGAAAACTGCGTCACGGTCACTGACGTCACATGACAAGTTCCACATTTTATGGGGCCACAGGTCAAAGTTCGCAGTCTCCTCTAGTTTCATAGGTTTGTCCTGAAAAAACAGTCGACTGTCATAATCGTTCAATCATTTAGATGCATAAATTAAAAAAAAATCCCCAGTACGCAGTGATCCAGAATGAGCTCTTCTGCATAAGAAGCTATAACATCTGATGATTGATTGATTGATAAGCTGTGGATCACGTTGTCGGTTGCATCACGTCACTTTCCGACCTCATAGTGACGTTGTGATGACGTCTGCCATATGATCAGAAATAATTCTTTGATCCCTTTGAGCTTGAGGGCTGTGTATCTAGTTATAGAGACCTGGAAAAGTGCATTTTTGATTTAATGATGTAATTTGCATGATTTTTTTTTGTGATGTCACTTATCATATGACATCATATAAGATTTCAGTCTCTCTATTTCCATGTCCTGTGTTAAACTTGAATTTAATGCTTCAGTCCAGTGCTGTGTGTGTGCGTTAGTGTGTGTGTGTGTGTGTGTGTGTGTGTGTGTGTGTGTGTGCGTGTGTGTGTGTGTGTACCTCCAGTCCTTGGACCAGCTCCAGCAGGTTCTCCAGAGACGTGTTCTTGTCACAGGTGAACTTCCTACGAACGGTCTCGTGCTCCTTCTGCAGGATGCCGTACGTCTCGTTGGCCTCTTTGAAGAACTGTTCACACACGCACACGCACACGCACACACACACACACACACACACACACACACACACACACACACACACAATGTAAAGGTTACTATCTATTCCTGGGTTTTCATCAGTGAATATATACCAGTGAAGGATGTGTATTTATACGGTTTAGACACACTCATAACTTCATACAACACAAGATATGAGAGGTGACATCATAGGTTCCTTTTCCAATAATGGAAAGAATGAGTCGAGGCTCGAATTTAAATGTGTGAATTCAGCGTCAACTTCATGTCAGTTTGAAGTAAGATGTCGTTCTGCCACGTCAGCATGTTGGTGTACAGTAAAGTTGCGGCACCAAAACAATGAGCTGAAAGGCACCAATAAATAAATTATTGAATGAGCCTGTACTCTGACTTGCGTGGCTTAATCTTTGAGGCAAGCATATGATACTGGCAGGATCAACCAGGCAGCCTTACAAATGTACGAATGGTGCAATTAATTGCACCTTCACAAAAAAATGACTATAGTTTTAACCACCAGCATCTGGTTCCACGTTGCGACCCTGTCCCTCTCACGAGCTGCGTTGTGACAAAATGTATAGTGTCATTTTGAATTCAACTGAATCTAATTAAAAGGCCTCGTAGGGCAGGAGGTGCCTTGATAATTATCTCAGGGCTTTCACATAAAATATGAATTGAAGCGTCTCTGAGTTGCGTGTTTGGTCGCGTTACCTGGCTGTACGCTCCGTTCTCCTTCAGGTGAGTATCGATGCACTTGGTTATCTGAAGGAGCCAACTCCACTGGGTCTGCAGCGTGTCTTTGTACGCCTGGAACCACACACACACACACACACAGATTCATGAGAGAACTGGAATGATATAAAAGAACAAGTCTCCTGCTTACTACGCTTGTGAACGCATGTGTTTGTGTCCGCGCACCTCGATCTTGTCTGAGGCCGGGTGGTTGTTCTTCAGGAGCGCGTCCACTTTGGCTTTGAGTTTATTCAGGTCCTTCTCCTTGTCCTCCAGGGCGCTCATCAGGTTCTGTCACGGAGGAGGAGGTTTAGTTTAGTTTGGTCCCTTTTCAACCTATAGACAGTAAACTCAGTCTAGACTTAGATAAACAAACAAAAAAAATTGCATTTTTCTAGCATTAAAATCAACAAAAGCAACAAAAACCTTTTAACATCAGATTCATTTGTCAGCTCCCTTTAAATGACACAGAGCAATGAAAGAAATTAACATCAACAAAAAAATGTATATTATACATTTAAGCCTAGTTTTTATATTTGTGAGTCATCTTGAGTTTAAAGCTACAGTGTGTAATAATTTGACGAACTTACTCGCAGAAATTGAATATATTGTCCATAACTATGTGTTCATATATTTTCTAATCAACTCTGAATGAGGATAATATGGTTCCATGAGGTGGACCCGACCTCCGCGTGAGTCGCCACGTCTGCTACGTCGTGTTGAATTTCGCGTGCAGTTTGCAACTTTACCACCAGATGGAGCCACAAAATTACAAAAAATGACACACTGGCCCTTTAAATAATTTTTGTTACAATTTTCACAGGTTTACGAATCACTGGGGACAGGAAGAAAAATTAAAGATGCAGCTGGAGGGACGTTCTGCGGCGTCTGACTTGACTGCAGCTGCCAAAAGAATCGAATCCGGCTCAGGCGATTTGCTCGCTCACGAGACGCAGATTAACCTCGTGAACAAAAAAAGGCATTAGTGTCATTTCGGCTCACGGTGGGATTTCCACAGGAGAGTCAATGGACTCGGACGAATCTCTATTGGACGATTGAGACGTGTCTGCACTGACCGAGTAGCCCTCCTGCTTCTTGGGGATGTACTGGTCGATGTTCTTGTCTCCCCAGTCGAACACCAGCTCCTCCTCCTCCCGGTCGTTCACCCACATGATCTCCTTGGAAATCTCCTGGATGATCTCCTGCAGCTCTCGCAGCTGCTCCGTCCGACCGAACGACATTTGCTGGAGGGGAGAGACGGGGGAGTTTTAAAATAGAGACGCGGAGCAGGAAGTGATGATGAGTATTATTGGTTTTCCAGCTCCACTCACCTGGAGACTGTCCCACTCCTGGTCCAGGGCGTGAATATTCCCTTTGTCTCCTTTCTTGGCCTGACGGAAGAGAATCGTATTGAATTGTTGATCAAAGATGTTATTATTTTTAAATACTCGTGAAGATGAGGCCCTATGTAAATAAAAATCCCTTAAAGTACGGTCACTTTGTCCTTAATTTATCACTGAAAATATAACAACCTTATTTAAGGCCATAAATCCCTTGATTTGTCCTTATGTTTTGTAAAGGGGCTCCTTTAAAACACCTTAAAGTTGAAAAACAAACTGTAGAACTTAAGGGTTGCATAACCCTTAAATTCCCTTTAATTTACAAGCAATCTGAAAATATTTATATATATATATATATATATATATATATATAAGCTTTAACCTAATCCTTAAAAGCACTTTAATAATAAATGCCCTTATTAATAGTTAAGTAGAACTGTGCAATGGTCTGGATCAGTTACACACACACAGACACACACACAGATTGTTAAACCCTAAATATGTGACAAATTTTGGATTTGTGAATATGGGAAAAATTTGATTGATTGATGATTGATTCATTGCTTTAATGTTTCCTTCTGTCTGGCAGTCAGACCCTCAACTTAGTTCATAATGAATTACTCTCTGTAAGGAGGCAAACGTGTACAGGAACAATTGATTCGTTTTTGGTGCAGATCCAAATTATTTTCTTAACACTGCAACACACTTGAATATTTTTGCGAAACAGCTGGACTGGCGTGCATGAGTGTGTGTGCATGCACTAGCATTATGACATAATTTAAAAGGATTATGTCACCAGGGCAGATGTGCTGTTCTTCAGTTTTCTTGTCGAACAGGAAAAGTATTTAAGTCAACGTATAAAGGCTTTTTGGATCTTCTGCTTTCAACAGCAACAAATTCCTGGTTTTCCCCCTAAAGTGTAAAGAATGAGGGTCAGGACACAGTGTGGACCCTGAGGCGAGCGGGACCCACCAGGTCGTCCCGGGCCCGGTCCACCTCGGGGCTCCTCTGGATGGAGCTGTGAAACTTCTGGTGGCTGATGAGCTGCTGCTCGATGGCGGCGGAGTCGTCTCCCCATTGGGCAGTTTCGATCAGACGCTGAAACACACCGAAAAGTTTTAAACACACTGAATACGGGAGGGAGGCAGAAAAACAAGGGATTCACGTCGCAACAACAACTCTCAGTGCAGAAGAGGCTATATGACCTATATGACCTATATGACCTATATGACCTATATGGCCTATACGACCTATATGACCTATATGACCTATATGGCCTATATGACCTATATGGCCTATACGACCTATATGACCTATATGGCCTATATGG